>NW_010972909.1:1839416-1839958 GCF_000737465.1 Haliaeetus leucocephalus
GGCGGCAGGTGGCGCTGTGCGCCTGCGCGGCGGCTTCCCGCCCGCCTCCGCCTCCGCCTCCTCCGCCTCCTCAGATCCCGAAAGTCCCTGGAGGTCAAGGTGCTCGGAGGGAGGGATGGAGTTTTGGCTTTGGAAACGTCAGGTCGTGCCTGGCCGCCGCGCCCCAGTGTCAGCGAGGAGCAAGGGACTGAGGGCCCATTGGCGACACCCTTTTTTATCCCTTGTGCTCCAAGTAGGAAGGATTTTCCAGCGTTTTCAGACCTCAGGCCGGTTTTGCTCTTATATTAGCACACAGTCAGCTAGAGGCGAGAGTCCTGCTCAGAATCCTGAGGTAACTCCTTATGCATCGCCTCCCTAAAGGAGGGAATCCTGAGGTAACTCCTTATGCATCGCCTCCCTGAAGGAGGGAATCCTGAGGTAACTCCTTATGCATCGCCTCCCTGAAGCGGGCATCAGTCCCTGTGTGTACCGGCTCTGGCTGGCATGGAGTTAGTAATGGCATCAGCTAAGTCGTGCTTAGCAAGAAAACTGGAGCGAGGAAA
>NW_010972909.1:1839968-1848369 GCF_000737465.1 Haliaeetus leucocephalus
CCGCCTCCGCCTCCGCCTCCTCCGCCTCCTCAGATCCCGAAAGTCCCTGGAGGTCAAGGTGCTCGGAGGGAGGGATGGAGTTTTGGCTTTGGAAACGTCAGGTCGTGCCTGGCCGCCGCGCCCCAGTGTCAGCGAGGAGCAAGGGACTGAGGGCCCATTGGCGACACCCTTTTTTATCCCTTGTGCTCCAAGTAGGAAGGATTTTCCAGCGTTTTCAGACCTCAGGCCGGTTTTGCTCTTATATTAGCACACAGTCAGCTAGAGGCGAGAGTCCTGCTCAGAATCCTGAGGTAACTCCTTATGCATCGCCTCCCTGAAGCGGGCATCAGTCCCTGTGTGTACCGGCTCTGGCTGGCATGGAGTTAGTAATGGCATCAGCTAAGTCGTGCTTAGCAAGAAAACTGGAGCGAGGAAAGTTTTTTGAAAGTAACTTTTACTCTGAGACTGGCTGGGCAGCCATCCGTCCGCAGGTGGTGAGTGACTGCTTTTGCATCACTTGTGGGTTTGGGGTTTTTTTCCCCCTTCACTTCTTAAACTGCCCTTATCTCAACCCTCGGGGTTTTTTTTCTCACTTTTGCCCTTGGAGTCTCTCCTCATGGTGCTGGGAGGGGAGTGAGCCAGCAGCTAGGTAGGGGCTTACCTGCCAGCCGGGGTCAACCCACCATACCATGCCAGCCAAGTACCACTGAAACTGAGGCAAAATAGTATGGAAGAAATCTGAACACAATCACTAGTAGGTGGTTGAATGTTTTAAAAGTCTTAAAAGTAAATAATTTATTTATGAGCAATTCTTTGAAATACAGGTATTATAGAGTAAAGGTGATCTTGAATACAAAATCTTTCCATGCTTATATGACAAGATAAACCATTTTTTTTCCATTTATTTTTCTGTTCTTGAGCCCTAGATGTCGCTGATGTCTTCTGTCAGGCTGCCCGTAGAGTACACTGTGAAAAAGATCAGGCTCGCTGGTTTTGGATGTTTTACAGATCATAAGATAAAATATACTTTTGAGCCTTTGCAATACAAAAGTAACTGCTTGTGCTTCATCAGATGGTTCTTCATATACAGGTTGTTTCATATCTCCATAGGCAGACATAATAACAGCTTGGAAGAGATTGATCAAGACACAGATCATCACCAGCATGAAAGAGGCTAGGAAAAGACCACCCAGCAACCTGTTGGATGAAAATGCGGTATCTCTGAAAGCTGAGACACAGTAAGAGAATATGGTCTGAGCTGAGTGGATCATGTTATTGTAATTCCATTCATGTTGCCCAAACACAAGGTAGCCAAAAGCCATAAATACAAAGAAGTACACCACCACTAAGAGGGCCATTGAGGAGATTCCAGGAAGGGCTGCCAAGATCGATCTTTGTGCCAGGCGTACGTCGTAAAAGAATTGAGAATATTTTAGAGTTTTCAAAACTACAAGAAATGCTAAAAAGCCCATAGTAATCCTTAAAGTCTTATCTAAATGAGAAACTGCATGAAAATGAATGAAATCATTTGGATGAAGTAAGTAAAACTTCACTATATCTGCTCCCACCTTAAACTTTATGACCTTTAAAAAAACAAAAAGGAGGAATGCTGATTTTAAGCCAAAGTTGATTATATTGGAAATGTTTTTAATATAATCTTTTTTTTCTAGGCTTATGATGTAAAGCTCATCTGCAATGTAAATGAACAGAAAGGCAAGAGTAACTACAAACACAAACATTTGAGCTTTAGTTTGCTGATGAAAAATGGGGAGTGCAAAAGAGTGTACTGACAAACTTGGTTTTATGATCCCAAAATGAGACATTTCAAATATGACCGAGATGGTGCAAAAGAGAGCTGCATCTGAGTTGAATGTAGTTAGTTCAATGATCACAGCCCATGTCTTTTCATCAAGCCAGTTGCTCTGTTGTAGAGCATCCAGCCTTGTCGTTGAATTAGGTCTTCCTTCTTCAGGGAAAAAGTAAAACGTGTATCCTGCTGGTCCATATGTGTGCAAATCTCCATATGAATAATACGTCCACAGAGTCTTGTTTTGCTCGTAAGTGAACCCACCATAACTGCTGGCATCCTTGGAAATGGACTGGTTGGCAACCTTTGTCCAAGCACCAGTGTAGTCACCTTTCTCTGGGATGTCACTGCCATATTTGTGAAGACAGTGGCTTTTACTGATCACAAAGTTATTTACATAGCTGTGAGGATGGAAGCATTTTTTCTCAGTACCTTTAGCCCGCACTTGCCTCATTCTAGGCAAACCAATGATTTTGGACCAGCTCTCGGGAAAAAAGGTTGGCTGAATGTCATTGTGGATCAAAGGCAAGAATAAGTCTTTCACCCACACGTAGATATGTTCTAGCTTATCTACAGTGGAGAGTCGTGGAGAGAATTGGTTATGGATGAATCGGTTGTAGTGGAAACTGTTGGCATTCTCAGTGGAATAGGCAAAATTTAATAGCAGCGTTAAAAAGACAAGGTGACTGATGAAACCTTTTGTGAAAAAAAATGCCTTGGCTTTAATTTTTGCCCTTTTCAGCATGTTTGCAATTTCATCAGCTTCTAAAGGCTTATACTGCTTGGTGCCTCTGACTTTAGCGAGTTTCAAGTGCAACTCTCTCATCTCATCAGCACTCATCGTTTCTTTAGCCAGCTTAATCTCAGAATACTTTTTCTGAGTTAACCATGTGATGTTTTCACAGTACTTTGGACGAATTGTACTCATAGCTGAGAAAAAACTGATTTTTAGAATTGAAAGGAGAAACACATTCTCAATAAAGGAGGTTGCAGATGCTAAAAGCCACTCTAGTGAAGTCTGATAGCCGTAAGACAAACCGTATAACACAATGAAAAATGATGATAGCCCAGTGACAGCTATAACTAGTGCCCATGAGAGATAGACACACCACCACCAAAAAACTACGTGTGGTCTCTTGTGAAAGGACATGGAGGCAATGGTTGGTTTCGTTTCTTTCTGAAAGTTGCCCCCTTCTTCTGCGTGATTATTACCAAAATTGAAACTTGATGGTTGTCTTCTCGGGCAAGCCTTGGCCATTGGAGGGGAATTCACGGTTATCATCTGCTCCTCTGTTCCAATTACATTTGCATCTCTTTCAGAAACTGTGCAATTACTCCAGTTTTGGGGAGCTCCCTTGCTTCTTGTCTTTCTGGAACATGGCGGGCTCTGTGATTTGCTGGGACCGCGAAGGTTCTCTGAGGGACTAAAATTCCTTGATTGTGCTGAAGTTTCTGAAAGGTACAATTTTTGCAAAGATTCCTTCCAGTTCTTAAGATTTTCAGACGGGAGGGGTGAACTTAGCTTTGGGTCCGTCTGAGCCACACCACGAGGAGAAGGTTCCTTCAGGGAGTACTTAAATAAGGCAATTATAATCATTTCCACAGGTATGGTAATCAAAGCACATTCAATTCCTACTGTTATTGATCTCAAATACCTCAAGTGTATTGGAGATTCTTCTTTCTTGCCAGCATTAAAGAACATAATGTTAACAAGCAAGTTTAATAATAATATTGCTAAACATGAAGACAACCTTTGGAGCCTGCTGAAAGTGCCAGTTAGAACGTGAGCAAAAATTGAGAACCACAGGTGGCCCTCTGTCAGGCTGTTGGCAAGTTTAATAAAAAAATAGTCGATTCTGGGCAGAGGTGTCTTCGGGTTTGTGACAGCAAATGTCCTTTCTAGTAAGTGATCGCCCTTGTCAAGAGAAAGCCATTTCCTGCACATAAAGAACCAGGTCTTCCTGGTGGACATATTCTCAACTTTGGCTCTGCTTAAGAACCAGCTTGGAGATGAGCCCTTGTTATTGTGCCAGACCCTGAAGGAACAAATGTCTCCCAAGTCTTTCTTAGTAGTTAACAGAAAGCAATCAGTGCTTCCTTGTTGGAAAGATGGAAAATGTGGGTGCCGTAAACAATGGACATCACTCGTGCCATTCTGGCCGATGAGCTGAAGAAAGACATCTGCTTTGGTTCCAGCTCCCCAGCGACTGCCTGTGTATAAAGTGACCAAAAAGCTCACTTTATCAAAGGGGTCGTTGTCTGGCAGAACTATAATCTTGTCTTTGCTGTACCTTTCAGCCCTGTCTTTCCTTATGGCCCAGAGGGACAAAAGAAAGTAGATGGCAAAAATAAAGAGCACTGTTAAGAAGGTCACTGGGTTTTTAGGTATGTCTGCTATCAGGGTTTTTCCTAGATCTACTGTGTTGGGGGTAACTATTACTTTGGCTGCCAGGAACCTGATGTTGAACATGGATGCATTTGACGCAGTGTGGACTGACAGGCTTCTACGACTCCGCTTCATATTGCAGACACAATGTACCCTCTGCCAGTTGGTCATGGAGCCAAGCCTGCATGTGTCTTCTCTCCACAGACTTTGAACTCTATCCAGAAATAAGCACTGATCACTAAAAATGTGTATGCTTACTAGTCTCTGGGTTTGATACCTTACAACATAGGGTGTCAGCAAGACAATGGAGATGTTATGAGTGTCTGTACTGCTTCCTTGAGCTGTGGCTGTCAGCAATGACTCTGGGAGACAGATAATGTAGGGAGCCTTAATGTTACAGTCAGCGCTAGCTGTCTCATTTTTGCTTGCAACTGTTGGCATATTGTGAAAAGCATCAAATGAGGCTATGGGATGAGCATGAGTGATGTTGGCACCTGTAAACACTAGCAACTTGAAAGTAACTTTTAGTTTTGTCAGGATCTGGATGTATATGCTCTTGGTATTTCTGCTGACTTCAAAACTAAATCCTCCAGTTGTGTAAGCTTGTGTTTTGTCAGGTCCCATTGCTAACTGAAAAGTTGAAGATTCCTTATCTTTCCTAGCAATGGTAATTTCTGCTCCTTCAGGCACGATCCCTAGTAGATCCCCATTAGCCTTGGTCTCTGCCATTTTAAACCCCAAGACCATTGTTGCGATTTCTGATGTGTAACCTAACCAAGGGAAGGGGTTCTCATCAAATTCAAAAAGGGCAGTGGAAATCACAGCATCATGGGGCAATCCTGAATAATTTCCCTTTTTCAGTGATGGATAAAAGCAATTCCTGCAGGCGTTTCTGGTAGAGAAAGCATTTGCAATGTTCCGGGTTTCATCTTTCTTCAGAGTGATATTCCAGTGTTTTGTTTCCATTAGAGTTTCTGTTTCTCCAGGGACTTTGCCCTGGAAAACTATCTCTGTTAAATTTTCCATAATGGAGAAGACTTTTTTAACTCCATTTACATTGACATTCCTGCGATGCAGAAGAGCAGCTCTCAGAATGTTGGACAAGCATCTTAGTATTCCACTGGTCTGAATTTCTGCTTGCTCAGACCAATGGCTCTCATTCCTCTGTATCTTCAGCACTCCAGTTACTTCTGTCAGTTTCTTAATGGCAAGGTCTTGTGACCTAACGTTCACTTCATCGGCTTCCTCTGTGACTTGAGAAAGAGAAGCAACTACCTGGTTGATTTCCATTGTGCCCTCAACTGAAATATTCAGGGCTGTTTTAATCAGACTTTCCCGAAACTGAGCCTTAGGGAGCTGGAGAGTTGGCGGGGCTTTAATATAGTTTAAGACAGAGGCTGCCAGATAAGCCAAATAACCTGCACTAAAATAATCTCCAGTCTGGAGGTAAGACGTCATCGGTGCACTCAAACCGCTCACTGAGGCCAACAGTTCATGAAACACAACAGCTAGTGGTCGACTGTTAACTGGGTTCCACACACGGACATATAAACTCACTTGGGTAAACGCCCCAAGGGAATCACAGACTTGAACATAAAGTGTCAAGGTGTACTTTTGAGAGGGCACTCCAACTGGGAGAAAAGATGGAGGAGTTTTAGGCTGATAGCCAAAGTACAGAATTGTGCCAAATGTATTTTCCTCCACAGAAGTTATTTTGGTAGTTTTGGGTACATTGGAAGCTACTATCACTTTATATGTCAGAGGTAAATTGCTGTCAGAAAATCCACTGCATTGAACAACAAATTTTGTCAGAAAGGCTGTGCCCCGGTGTGGGTTGATGGTACACTTACCAGCCCTAGGAGGAGAATTTACCTTAAATGTGTGTCTGTAGATTGAAGACCTACCATCCCAGGTAGTTACTTTTAACAGAAGTATGTAGGATCGATGTGCGGTCTTTGTAAAAGTCAGAGCATGTATAGACAGGTACGACGCAGACCTCCCTGTTGAGGTTCTGGAAGACCAGTCAAAGTTAATTTCTGTGGAGTTTTCTGAAAAAAGGGACCAGTAGTAGACTGGCTGGCTGTTTGTTCTACAGTTTAGGCATTTTCCAGACAAGGTAAATCTCTCTGTTGGAATTAGAGTGCTACCACAGTTTTCAAGGCATGCTACATCCAGAAGGAGCGGGGAGCCGGGCTGCACATCTACAGTTTGGTCGGCATAACTCCTCCTTCTATCCTTTTGAATTGCTAGACGAAAGTAGTATATGGCGTTTCCTGGGAGGGATTCTGGTGGCATTGCTTGAACTGGACCTGAGAACGTTAACCATTTCAAATCCCTCTGGGCCGGATGGCATCTCTTTCCTGGGCTGACTTTCATGTTTTTATAGTCTGATACCTCTTTAGTGCAGTACCAAGTAAATGTGATTCCCTTTAGTCCTTCCTGTGAATCAGGATCATAGGAAGCAGAGCCATCAAGGGTCCAATTATCAGAAAAACCCACTGTGCGGAATGTGCCTCCTGCAATATTTGCCACTAGGTCAGTGCTCTCAATCTGAACATAAACTTTGTCTGAGCCCCTGAGGACTGTTGTGGTCCTAATTGGGGTTATCTCAACAGTGAAATAAAACAGATACAACCCATAATCTAAAGTAAAACTGGGAACAGTTAAGTGTATCATTTCTATGCCATACATCAAAGAAGAGTTTATCGGTCTTGTCCAGTCTGGAATAGTTGTTGTGTCCCGAACAGGGTAGATTCGCCACAAGGGGTAGA
This sequence comes from Haliaeetus leucocephalus, assembly GCF_000737465.1. NCBI lineage: Eukaryota > Metazoa > Chordata > Aves > Accipitriformes > Accipitridae > Haliaeetus > Haliaeetus leucocephalus. Next base: position 1,846,912 of record NW_010972909.1, read on the forward strand.
TAGATATACCAACGTTGCAGTCTACTAGTAATCTGACAAAGAGGTAAAAAGATGTCCCCCTTTTCTGGCGCAGGACAGAGGTATGAAGAACAGGTTTCTGAATCTGCACGGTGTCTATGTAACAGGCTTCTTTCTGGCAAAACACTGGTGCTTCTATGGTTTTTGCAGCATAGTTGTTGACTCTGACTCTTAAAAGAGCCGGTGTTAGTGTACTTCTGGTACAGTTCACTTTTGCCACAAACCCTGTGTAATTCTCTGGATCAAACGGTAAAGCAGAGCGACGGACAAAACGTGTGGCATTTCTTACATGATCGTTGTATGTGTACGTGCTGTTCTGGAGAAGGTGGTCTTTTTGCGTTCCAAAAAGCTGCAGATGGAAGGTCCACTCGCATTGTAGCATCGGATGTTGAGCAGGGATAAACCACAGTAAATAAGCAAAGCTCTGCAGAAAAGAAGGATGGCCACTGCTGAAAACGTGGACTTCAAGGTCTCTTTCTGCCAGAGACCTAAATAAAACTCTCTTCTGATTCATATAAAGGTACATATTGAACCTGTACCACTGGAAGGCCACAAACTCGACGGAGAGTAAGTAGGAGAGCTCCTTGTGTTGGTAGAACACAGTGCGTGTGTTAGGGCCATCTGTGGAAATAGGGCTGTTGTTTTCTTTGGTTGTGTAAAACATTCCGTGGTTGTATCTGAAAATGTAAGTGCTACTGTTGGTCTTCCCTGGGTGAAGGTTGAACGAGCATTGCACTGTAAGGAGGCTGGAGGCCCTGGGAGGAGGAGCGCTTCCTGGTGGGAGACCTGTCTGCAGCGTGACCTGGCCTGACCAGCACGAGGTGTTCTTCACCCAGGCCGAGTTCAGGTACCAAAAGCAGTGAGGTGGGGGTGGCAGCCGCCCCTCTTTCCCCTCTGCCTCTGGTCTTGCTCCTGGGGCGGGCTGGTAACGCAGGTTCATGGTGCTGTTCCACAGGCATGAGACCCAACTCTCGTTGTCCTGCCGTTGAGAGACTCGTCCATGAGGGCCCCAGCAGGTGACCAGCAGGGGTGGTGGCTGGAGACGGGGAGAGGAGACCCCCGAGCCTCTGGGGCGGCAGCAGAGCAGCTGGAGGAGGAGGAGGAGGAGGTGAAGCGCTGTCATGGCCGTAGGAGCTGAAGGAGCGGAGGGAGCACAGCCATTGTAGGGCAACCTGACGGAGGCTGACAGCTGGGGACTCCCAACTGCTGGAGAAGGGCTCCGAGGAGACCAGAGCCTGCTCGCCGTCCTCCTCCCCGGCACAGCTGGTAAGAAAGATATTGAACTTCAGAAACAGCGGATCGAGCGTGGATGCGCCCGCTGCCACAAGAAACGAGTGTTTCGGGGCCAATAGTCTACACGAAACCGTCGGCAGCACCGCGGTAACCTCGGTAACGCGGAACCCTCGGTAGCCCGGAGGTTCGGGAGGGAGCCGCTGCCAA
>NW_010972909.1:1848494-1945140 GCF_000737465.1 Haliaeetus leucocephalus
CAGCGACCCGAGCGCGGGGTGCTGCGGCTGCTCTGCCCGCCGCCCCTGCTCCCGACGGGCGGCCGGGGCCGGCGGGTGTGCGTCCTTCGGGCGGGCGGTGTCCTCCCGTGCGGGCTTTGGGGAGGCCGAGAGCCGGGCTGGGAGGGGGGCTGCTGGCGGGAGGGGAGCTGAGGCGGCCGGGAGGGCGCGAAGAGCCAGCCCCGGTGTGGTGAGGCCTCGGTTGGGAGCTCACCTCCCTGAATGCCCCCATAACCTTACACTCGGCGGGGGCTGAAAATGGGGACGAGTCTCTGCACCCTTCCCTCCCACGAGGGAGGTGTCTGAATACCTGCGGGTCTTGTTCCTAGCGCAGACTGGGCCCACGGGCGCTCACCTGCCCTTTCTGTGGGCCTCAAAAGGGGGTCAGGCCTCCTCTTAACTCTAAAACAGCTTCAGGTCCAAGGGTTCAAAATCTGTCTGCAGCAGCTAGTTACTGATTAGTCATTTGCATGCTTTCTTCTCGATGAAGTTCATTCTCTCTGTCACTCCTTCTGTTGTTATCTTTTGGTTAATTAGGCAGGGGGAGGTAAAAACGAATTCTTGAAGATTTTGTGAGAGTGTCATAGGTTCATGAGTGCCAGAGCTCTGGAGAGCTGCGATGGGAGTAACAGAGGATGTGCTAACAGTGACATGCAAAGAGCAGGTTTCTCAGAGCCAGCTGGGATTCTACCAGGGAAAAAAATTACAAATGAACAGTCACCAGATCCCGTGACTAAACTCTCATCTTAAAGCAGGAGAAAGGGCAAGGCTTTGGTCTCGCCAAGAACCAGTAAGAAGAGCCAAGGCCACGGCACTCTCCTCTGAGACGCATCGCAGAGAAGAGTCTCTTCTGGAGTTAGAGAGGAAGGTTGTGGGAAGTTAGTGTAGCAGAACTCAAAGGCAGCCTCTGTGGGAAGGGGAGGTGATAACTGTTTTACAAACTCTCTAGGCTGAGTTTTACTTGATCATACTCCCTCTCTTGTGGATTTCCTCAGTCACAGTCTGATACCTAAGTACAGATGAGCCCCAAGACATGAGTGTCCCAGGTAGTCTGGGCAGGGCCACTTGTGTACGACCCAGAGGACAAAGGGTGCTGGCTCTTCTGTGCTCCCAGTTGCTCTTTGGTTCCTTTGACAGCAACAGATTGGGTTTGGAGCAGATCTTTTATGTCTTTTAGGAGTCAGCAGCTGTTACGGGGTGGTTCTTCCCTGCAGCCCATTGTCCTGCTGTGCTAACAGGAAGAGTGGTGGCATACATGATTGATGCAGCCTTGCTGCCATCCACCTGTTGCCAGAGTGGGAATCTTCCAGTGAGGAGTGAGTTATGCAGGCTGTAGCCTTAGCAGAGCAGAGGCTTTCTAGAATGGATAGAAATAGCATGTACCTCAACTAGATCAGCAGTGTCCTTAGTGATGGATGCAGGCCTTTTTTACTAACCCTTGTTCTGCTGTTTTTTCTACTGCTTACACACAGATGTTTTCATTCCTGTGAATCACAGCATTAACAAATGTCCTCAAAATGGGATGACATTTTCTACTTGGCAAGTACCTCAAGCTTTTGTGCAAAACGGGCAGTGGCAAAGAGAGCTGCTTCAAACGGAGCTTGTTTTTGATGACTGGTGATGAAAGTGGTTTCTGGCCTATTTTGCAGGGCATCTTGAAAGGTAGCCTGTAAGTAGCAGGCCTAACCTTGCTACCCTCTAAACTTTTCTCTTTACGCTGTTTCTGGGTACAGTATGAATTGTAAAGAATATTTGTAATTTTATATTCAGGTCTAGTCTTTCAGGCTTGTAATTTGAACACTCAAGTGCTTGAGCTGTTGGAATGTGAGCCTTTAATCCAATCGCAGTAGGAAAGCTTTAGGGTATATTAACAAAGATGTCTTTGCCTGGTTACTTAAAATTTTTGACAGTTGGGTCATTAGAATCAGGAAATACATTGAAGTGTAAAACGAGACGAACTGAATTCTTGCAGCATCCACAAGGACTAATCCCCCATTAGGAGGAGTCTGAATTGGCTTTGCCCCAGGTCTTTTTTTATGTCTATCCTGTACGTTCGGTGTACTGGAATAAAAGTGATGCTGAAGTGATGGGGGCAGCTCCTCAAATGTGTTTATGCTTAAACAGGAATGAATATGGTGTGCTGAATATAAGTCTGTGCTTGAGAAGCTTACAATATTGGAGGCAATGGTGGGTGCAGTATAGGAACACTGAATGGAGAGTGATTAGTAGAAATAAACCCAAATGTTACTAAAAATATCTGAATAGGTTGCCAAGGGAAGCACCTCAGCTTGTGAGCTGGCAGGCTTTGTCGTTGTGTGGCTATCCCGTGCAAGCAACTAGAGATTACATGCCTGTTTGCTGTAGACACCCACATGAATAAGTTAAGCATTTCGAAAGAGGCATTGGTTTTTTTCATTTTGTTGCCTGAGTTACTTAAGAGAGCAGTCGTGGAGGCAGCCATGAACCAGGGTGCTGTAGCTGCTGCAGCTTAATTCTACCATTGAGTAAACTGCATATCTGCCAAATGAACTCTTTTCATTCTCCAGCAGCTAGGCAGGAGATGTAGCACCTCAGTCAGTGTTACATAGCTTGTTGAGAAACTATGGCAGCCTGATCAAGTTTTGCATTTTAGCTTTATCAAATGCCCATGTTCTTCCTTTTTGTAAGGCTTGTGTACAAATCTGTGGTCCAAATTCTTTGTTGGTTTAACTCCAGCAACTTGGTGGATTTGCTCTGCCAGGCTGTTTAGCCTGCAAGTTACTTAAGGTATTGATTTCAGTTATAAATGAACAGGGTTTTATTTTACCATGTCTCTACTTCACATGAGTGTGTCTGCAGCAGAGGGACTAGCCAAAAGTTGAGTTGTAATGAATTAAGAATGGGTCTCTCATTATGAGGTGAGTGAGCCATCAAGATCTTCTATTACACTTTATAATTTCTTGCTTTATTCCCACTGCTAGCCCCAACTAATTGAGTCTTCAGATGTAACTACAACTGAACAAAAGGTTTGTGTGTCTGCTCACATTGTCCTTCCACCTTTTCTATTTTTTTTTAAAAAAAAGCATAGCTGATGAAAAATATCAGAACACTATCAATTTGAAAATCTGTTAGCATAACCTGGAAAATGAGTGTGTAAAATGAGCAGGTTTGTATTTGTTTGTTGTGCAGGCCTGGCAGGATGCTGGACTTGTCTTGTCTACGACTAGCAATGAAGCCTGTAAGCTATTTGATGCTGCACTGACACAGGTATGACTGAAAAGTGTAAGAAAATGTGATTTGAAGGGACTGGTGCATGAAACAGTCTTTGGTGTAGTTGATACTTAAATTTCTTATCAGCTGGGAGAGCCTCAAAATCAGGCTGCCACAGGAGTTCAGCTGTCAGCAGGCAGCAGAAAACCTTTGCAGCAGAGGGCTATGCCGGATGTTGCAGCTGTGGGGAAGACCTCAGCCAGCGTGCTCATCCTACTTGACACTGGAGAATCAACCAGTTGACATAAACCACATAGAAATCCAGGATTATTAGTTCTGCTGGAGGCTAAACTATCTTAAAGGAAACAGTTTTTCTGTTTTCCTACTATGCTAATCCTATCTGAATGCAATGTTTGTCTTTTAGTCATTTGCCTTGCTTACTTTTGAATTTTAAATGCCTGGGAGAACAAAAAGAAGCCCAACATTATCGGGGATTCCTCTGACCCTCTGTCTCTCTTACAGTATGCAACCTGGACCAATGATGAGAGCCTTGGAGGTATTGAGGGATGTCTCTCCAAGTTAAAAGCAGCAGATCCAAATTTTAGTGAGTATGACCTTTAATTCTCAGCTTGGAAAGTGCTGGATAATACTTGGTGTCTTGGTGTTTAACTTACTTTGTTTATGCAAGGGGAAGGTGGTGGCTTATAGAATTCTGTGAAACTTCTTCAGAATCTAGAGCAGGCTGGGATGGTTTTGTGGGGTTTTTTTTCTTCTCTTTTCAAGTCTTTTTAACTGGCTGTCATGAAAAGCCTCTAAGAACTTTAGGCTTATAAGACTTTCTGGACCCCTGTGACTACAAGTCAGTCTTGTTTAAAATAAACAACTCCCCCTTGTGTTTATATAGTAATGAATGTAATGCTGTACAGCTCAACCTGTAATGTGCTGTTTTCTGTAGCAATGGGACATGTCATTGCTAATGGTTTGGAGCTGATTGGCACTGGAAGTTCAGTGCGGCTCAACAAAGAGCTGGACAGTGCGATGAGAACAATGATGATGCTTTCAAAATCACAGCCACTAACTGAGCGGGAGAGGCTTCATGTATCAGCGTTGGACATGTTTGCCAGTGGGTGAGTCCACTGTCATCCCATTTAAAGGACTGTGAAGAGTTTTAGCTACCACAGGTGGAAGCAATAGTTGGTAGTAGTGTTGCCTGACATTAGCTGACATTTAGCAAAGGATCAGGGTGAGCTCTCAGTGGTTGTTCTTGAATTTATCTCTCCAAACTGGAAGCGCCATGACTAGTTAGTGAGCAGCACCATAGATGGGGAAGTGCCCTATTGCCACCGCTTTGTATCATTAAGCACTCCATGTTTTAAACCTGTCATAGATCCATCAGTGGAATATATGGTTTAGAACTAGGAAACTTAAGTATTTGACTACAGTGAGGTCCAATATAATGCAGACGTGGATCCACAGAAGCAAAGCTACAAACAGTCTTTTCTTTTCTCTGTTGTCTCCCTGTGTCAAAACCTATTTATTTCCTTTGTAAAACAGGGAGATAGCAGAGTGTCAGAAGTGCTGTAGAGGCTCACTGTTCCATTCAATATGATGAATTTATGTGCACTGCAGAAAGTGTGGGCTAGTGATTCACTTCAGTTATTTGTTTGTCAAACAAACAGGTGAGCGTGGATTTACCTCACATACTTCTTAGCAAAAGTAAAGAGGAAGCTACTGAAGCCCTGTTAGTATGGGTTTGATTCCCACTAGAGGAGAGGGAAGGTGTCTTTGCGCATGTGAAGTTAGATTAATTATGGTAGGTCTCTGTAGAAACTGTTCAATCCTGTAGGAAAATCTTTAGATTTATGGTTTAAGCTTGTTTAATTTTCCTTGTGTGTTACAGTGACTTGTTGTAACCCAAGGACATTTCTTTCAAAAGATTTCCCAAAAGGTGCTCAGTGAAGATAATGCCATTATTACTTTTAAAAAGACTAAGAAATTCCTTCAAGGAAAAAGAAAAACATCATTTGATGTTGAATTTTCTATTTTTCAGAATAGCATGAGTTTAGAAGTAACAGTAGAGGCAGGTATATGTGCCTTCTGTCAGCAATCAAAATAATTTTCTACTTCTAGCCAGCTTCCAAAAGCTTGTGATCTATGGGAACAGATTCTGCAGAGCTACCCAACTGACTTGCTAGCCCTCAAATTTTCCCAGGACACTTATTTCTACCTCGGATATCATATACAGATGCGGGATTCTGTTGCCCGGGTTTATCCTTTCTGGACACCTGATATACCACTAAGCAGGTGGGTCATGCTTCATTTTGAAAATTGCTTTTTATCTGGTGTGCACATACTCTGTGATTTTTAAGTTCAGACACATCTGAATAACAGGATCTGTTGGAAACAGACATGTAGACAAAATCAAGGGCTTAGCAGTGAATCAAACCTGACCACAGCTAAAACATCTTTCCTGTATCCCTGTTGACCCTGTTGTTGAGGGTTTTTTCTTAAATGAGCTGTGGCTCAGTTAGTAAATTTTGCTGTCAAATATAGCACATGGCATGTAACACACAAGATAAAATCATGCCCTCACTGAGGGAGGTGGCAAAACTCCTTCAGGCTTTTATGGGTCCAGTTTTTTACTTGGGGCTCACGTTGTGGGTGATAGAGCACATCAGTGGAAGGAAGAAAGGAGTTGTAACTTGGAATAGCAAAGTGTAGTTCTGAAATAAAACTTTGGGATATACAATAACAGCTGGTGCAGCAAAGACTGACAGGAAGGTAGAATTTTCAAAAATTTCTTTAGTTCAGTCCTGAAAGTTTCAGTTTCCCAAATTGATTCAGGATGGTCTGAATCTGTTGACAAGTGAATTATTAATAAAAACTAACTTGGGATAATTTAAAAAATTATTTTTAAGACCTGTTAAATTATTTGAAATCTTTTAACTTTATGTAAAAATTAACATTAAATTATAAGTCAAGACATACACTTAACATTTAGAGATAGGTGAATAGACGATCCACAGGCAACCATAACTTTCTGAATATTTTATGAATGGTGCTGTACACCAATGCACTGTACCTCCATATCCAGCACAACCTTGTCTCCTTTTTTTCTTCCACAAACAGTGCAGAGAATACAGACTGAATGCTAACATAGTAGTGAAGCTAACTTAGGTATGCCACAATCTCATGGCACAGAGGGTAGTGTTGGGAGTCTCATTTTTCCAGCTGTGTTACCTCAACTCAGAAAAATCTAGACCCCTTAGTTCTTTTTAACTACAATATGCTGGTTTCATTTGTTGGGTAAATAAGACAACTTGGCAGTTCTGACTGCATTTTTATAAATTTTTCTAGTCACAATGCTACAAAAGTGCAGGTTGTTGTCCACTTAATTCTAAAGCAACAGTAAACACCCTTATGCCAAGCATTTCTTAAAGTATAAAAACCTGGCAAGTACCCCTTGTCCTCAAAGTTACAGGCGTATAGAGTTACACTTGAATTGGTATGTTGGCAAAAAAAAATAATCAACTTTTATTCATCTCAATCCATGAAATAAATCAGTTGCAACATACCCCACATGTTTTAGTAGTTCCTTTGCCTTAGGAGTTTAAAACCAAAACCCCAGCAGATATTTTGAGAAGCAGAAACATATCCTGTGGTGTTTTGCAATTTACGAATCTGCAAGTACAATAGCGGTTAAATACTACTTAAAATGACTGCATGAAGTATGTGCGTAAGAGCATATAACATCCCTAATTTCCCTTTACTTTGGGCCTTTATGTCTTAGTGGGGATGCTTTACAACCAGTTTTAAAGGGCCACTTCATATAAAAGTACTCTCCTGTGGTTTTGTGAGCACTGGAGAAAGTGCAGAAGGCTACACTTGTGTTGCCTTCAAGACACTCAGATAACTTTGGTGACAGCACTGTCTTGCTTCCAACCTTCAGATTCTGCATCTTGCAACTGTAATGGAGATCAGCAGATTGTTCTGTGCAGCTCTTAGTTCCAGCTTACCCAAAGATGTAAATGTCAGTCCTCAAAACCCTGGTGATGTGCATCTTGTGTCTGTTTCCCATGCTGGTGTCTCTGCGCCTCTCATTTCCTCTGAGAACTTGTATTCTGCAAGCTTGAACCCTCATTGTAACTTGCACTGTAAGGGCTGTTTTGAGTTAAATGCTATTTCTAATATGTTTTTCAGTCCTAGATTAAATCTAGTTCTAAATGGATGATGTGTTGTTTTTTCCCCTTTTGCTTAGCTACGTGAAGGGCTACTACTCTTTTGGACTCATGGAAACAAACTTTTTTGATCGTGCTGAGGAGCTTGCCCGTGAGGTAAACGGCCTGCTATTGGTGCTAAAAAGTTCTAGAATTCTTAAACATGGTCCCTATCTGTAGGGGGTGGTTTGCACGAATGCCATGAACTGACTCTTTCCATCATCCCAGTTGTTAGTAGTAGCAAAGAGATAAAGCTCAGCATGGAAATGTTCAGAGAGTTTCATAAGAAACTATTGATAACTATTCCTTTGAAGGATTTCCACATCTATGCCATACCATGGCAGTTTCATCTTGACTGTATCTCCTTCAGTTGCTTATGAGCATGCCTTGTCAGATGGTCTCAGAACACCCCTATAAAATCCATATATTATCCCATCTGCTGTTTCCCCCACGTATAATTGGCTGTCTCCTGCTATGAAAGAATGTTGGATTGGTGTGATGTAATCTGCTCTTGACGATCCATCCTGTTTAGTTTTCTCCTCCCTTTGTTCCCAGAAGCCTGTTCCTGCATTATTGAACAATTAACTGTACAATGTTCCTGGGGATCAATATTAGCTGGCCTGTTTCCTTCTTATGAAGATAGTAATTATACTTGACTTTCTCCAGTCCTTAGGATTATCCCTGTCCTCCAGGAGTCTTGGATACAATTAATCTCTAATGGGTGTTTTTGCCAAACTTCTGTTACATCAAATTGCTGAAAGTGACAACAAAGACTAAACATTAACATTTAACATTTACTAGGTTAATGACTAACCTCACAAAATGCCTAAAAGCTAGTGGGAGTTGTTGGAGCAAGAAAGAGGAATTCGCTGAATACTCAAGAGCTGGCCATGTTCTTGAAGAAGAAATGATTACCTGCAAGGCACTATGTCCTGGAATATATTGTGCCTGTGCATGCAGTTCTTGCATTGCTGATGTTGATGCATGTCTGTGAAAGAAAATGTCATTGATAATCTTCATTAAAGCCTGCATTTTAAAGTGTTTTGCAGGTGTTCATCTTTATGCAGTAGAAGGTGGGAAGTGATGTCAGCCAATAAACATTTTCTTCCTTTTCTGTCCAAATCAAACTTCCTGGCTGTGGTTAGTTGGAGTGGTAGAGGGATGTACTTAACATGCAGCAAGTAAAAAGTAGTCTTTTGTTTCTATATCAGCAGTGATAAATATTGTTATTTGCAAGTTTGTAAGCTTCATCACGTTTTCCCTTCTTTCACTCATAGGCTTTGGCTATAAATCATACAGATGCATGGTCTGTTCATACTATAGCTCACGTAAATGAAATGAAAGCAGAGGTGAAGAAAGGGTTAGAATTTATGAAGGAAACGGAAACCAACTGGAAGGTAAACATTCTTGTAGCATCTCTGAAAAAGCTCTTTCTAGGTCCTCTTTATCTCCTTCAGCCAAGTTCTTGATTCCTCTGCATGCAGTTCCTTCCTATCTGCAGATATGTTACAAGTAATGCAGAGTTTACATACTAGAAGAAACCATCACCTGAGGTGCTGTTACTATCCATGCTACTTTTGAAGCATGAGGCAGGAAAATATTGGATATTAAAAGTGGTCCACAGTATGTGTCCCTCATAAGTCATCGTCACTACGACTGCTGAGATTACAAAGGTGTCAGTAGGCCAGGATTCACACAAAATCTGTCCTCTCACACTGCCTTATTTTAGCTAGGAATATTGTAATAAATACTGCTTTTCAACAAGGGTGTGATTTGTACGTGTGCATGCAGTTTCTTTTTCCTGGTGGAGCTGATTAGGTTTTTATCTCATAAAGACATGGCCGTTCCAGACAGGCGAAACGTCAGATGTTAAAATTGTGATTTCTTGATATGTGATTTATATATATGTGATTTATTGTGTGGTTGTAAAAGTAAAGTGACTGATGATAGTTTCACAAGCTTTTTGCTTAGACTGAGATGAGCACTGACAGTTGATGAACCTGTCTAATTCTCTTCTTGGAACCTAAGATGACGTGTGAAATGACACAGTCAAATCAAATGTTTTAAAAGACTTATAAAATATTTGTTTGCTTCTGGCTGGGGAAGGATTTTTAAAGGTCAACTGTAAGGAAAAGAGAAATGCTTTTGTCTCTTTTCTAGTGTACTGAAGTTACTTTATATATCCAACATATTCAAGTATCTCTCAGAGTATTGAACAGGTTAATTGGTCTGTTATACAGTCCTTTGCTGTAAGTGGAACTTAATTTTTATTTGTGTTGGACAGCATGGGTTTTCCCAATGATTAAGTATGTTATATTCAGAGCAGAAGGCTGTGAGGTTTGAATTTGTTAGAACCCACAAGCGTCTATTTTAGACTGACCATTCCACCTCACCCAAAGAGCAGGGCTGGATAATGAGACTAGAAGGACTGTTTATTTTGCATTTTCTAAGTTAAGCATTCAGATATCAAGCTTGGAAGTGCAGGCAGAAAACCCTTGCTTGAGGTTCATATCTGTCATTTCCCAGAAAGCATTTTGTCCTTTAATATATTAGTTTTAATGAAACAGTGATGCAGGGGACTTACAGTTTGGGTGACACTTTAACCCCCCCCCCCCATCAGTGACTTCTGGATCGATTTTTTTAATTCTGTTTCTTAAAATAGTTGCATGCCTCTGTGATTTGTACCCTTTATCCAAATAAAATGCTAGATCAGTAAGTAGAATTGTCTAATGTACCTTCAAGCCTGACCCAGTGTAGTTAAGATTTGTAACAGCTGACATTGTCATAATGATAATGTGTATAATCACTTCTTTTGTGCAATATTTTTCATCTTAAACATCATGAGCACAGAGCATTAAACTGTAACCACATGCAAAAAAGCAGGTCTCTCTAAGGGCTTTAATAAAATTACTTGTATTTGGCCTGGTGATTTGAAATTTTTATTTATTTTCCTTTAATGACTAGGATCTCTATTTGTACTGCCACAGTATTCAGGCTCCTTCTGTTGCTTTTAGTTCATCTTCCTCCCTTCTAATAAAAGGGGCAAAGATTTTGTACAGGTTTTCTTTACAGAGTACTTTATTTTGTTTGTTCCTCCACCCCCCCAAAATATCAGATGCCCTTTGTTTTTTATGTATATTTCAGCACAAAATCAAAAGGGGCAAATTTATCTTACCAGAGGGGACCTCTCTGGCAGTGCTGTTTGTTATTAAATGGCAATGTTTTTTCTCCTGAGCTGCTGTGGTCAGTTCCCATAGCCTGCTTTTATTTATTTTAGTTACCTAGAAGCCCGCTTCTGCTTTAGCAATTTAATCTCAAAATCGGCAGCAGTAAAAAAATTTTGGTTTATTTAGTGAGGTAATCCCATGTTCTTGTTTGTATGACATTTGGAATGGTAGTATGATATTAAACTTGGTATTATCAGGTTTATGCCAAGCACTTAATTACTTCGGTTGCTCAGGTTTGGTCTGTGATTTAATATTAAAAAGTAAAGATTACCAGAATGTTTATCTTAGCACCATAAAGCTTTGACATTCACTGGGAACCTTTGTGCTTCCTGAAAGTGGGTGTTACTGTTGTCACCATGAAAATGAAGACGCTTTTTCCACTTGTAAGAACATTAAGTTTAACTACAGCACTGGGAGAGAACGGGAGGAGAGGGGAGAACCTTTCTGGTATTTTAATTTTCACCAAAGGATTATGGGATTGTATTCCTGTTTGTCTATTCTCAATGCACTCACAGAAATGAACCGCAATGACATTGTCTTGAAGTGCAGGCTAGGGAAGAGTATTTGAAGTTCTGGTGCCTGCTGAAAATGACAGTGCAAAGTTGGTACAGTCCAGCAAATACTCATCTCATCTGATGAACTGCCAGTGCGTTTGGTATCTAGTGCAGCTTCTGTAGTCCATAGTAAAACATACGTTTAAGAAGTGATTCCTCTCTGTCTGAGATAGGTGTCTAGATGGGTGGGATGAATGGCCCTCATAAGGTGGGATCTCTCTCCACGATCTATCCAGGTTACTTTAGGCAAGATGCCTAAATTTCAGATGAGACAAATCTTACTCTTCTTATAGATGTGGGGTTATTTTCCTAAGAAAAAAGAAGTGCTGCAGAAGGGTGAATTCTGAGACATCCAAGTTAAATTCTTCTCTGGAAAATGATGTGGGGGAAACCTTGTTTTTGGGGTGTCTCCCTAAATAGCTGCAAGGACAAATGTATCAAATGAGAAGGTATCCTGGCTAGCTGATTTAAAGTTCTGGTCTCTTCTGTCTCATGAAATAATCAGTTTTGCTGAAAAAGGAAACAGAAATCTAACTGCGTAAGTTTAAATGGGAAGTTATTTTGTAAATAATTTTTTTTTTTTTTTCCCCCAGAACAGTGATATGCTTGCTTGCCATAATTACTGGCACTGGGCTTTATACTTCATTGAAAAGGTATGAGATATTTTCATATAGGTATTTTATGGTGCAGATAGATCATTCACCTAATGCTATTTAAAAGGCAGACCTAACAATTATAGGGTTTTTTTCAGTTAGTTGTTTTTATAAAATAGCACAATGCCATTTTTACAAGCTAGTCCTGTATTACAGTTATTTTGAGAAGATTTGATTACATTGGTCAAAGTTCTAGTATCTTTGTTAGAATGTTGAAAAATTGCTGTGAGATTATTGCACGTCTGAAGATCAAATATAGTCTCGCTAATTACACTTGGCACAGTTATTTGATAGAAAGATAAACTTGGATCTCTGATTTTCAGATGAAAATTAGACAAAATTATCTTCAATACTAATTTGCTGGCCCAAAAATTTGCTGACTAAAAGAAGAAGGCAGTAAGCTCTAAATTTGGTCACCAATGTTATTAATTATTAATGTTACTAATTCTTATTATTGAAACCCTTTAAAAATGGTTGCAATTTTACCCAACCTGTCAGGTTGCAATGCAGAATCTCCTTGGATTTAATAATGCTTAGCCCTTGTGGGGTTCAGTCCAATAGGGAGACAAATGTGACATCATTGAGAAGGCAGTGTACTTTGGTCAGAAAACAGAGTAACTTACTTGTCTTCAGTATTATTAACATAGAATGAGTGTAATTCTTGATAGTCATCTTAACAGCTTGTTTATTTTGCCACCTTCTATCTATACAACTCTTTTGTAGCCTGCTTAAAATTATTTTTCTTCCTGCCTCTTTGCATACACCGTGGGATGCACTAATTTTGCAAAAATCCCTGAAAGGAACATTAGAATGAGAGGTAATACCTTGTCTTTCTCCTTCATGCATAACTTATACCAGTATTGGTACCTATTATTAAATGAAACCTAAACATACTGATTATTTTGCCTAGAAAATCCTGGTTTATCTTGAACTCCATTCTTTCTTTTAATATCTCAAGGTTTCTTTGATTTGGTTTGTTTTGATTAAGTCATGAAGCAATTGCGAAGTAGCATTATGACGTCTATTAATTATATGTATATCTTCAGTTACTACCATTCACTTTTGGTTACTGTATCTGAATGTTAATCATGTAGTCCTCGTTTGGTTTTACAGGGTGAATATGAGGCTGCTTTGACAATTTATGACAATCATGTGAGTAGGGGCCTTTTTTTCTTTACTGAGAACGTGCTTAAGACCGTGATACATGCTTTCTTTGTTCTGTATGAGATCGAAACCTATCACAGTGTGCCATATATGTATATATATTGTTTACATCTGTTGTTATAGTTTTTTAGGGAAACTGTTTCTCAACAGTTTTGGGTAAGATGCCCAAAAGACTTGCATGTTCAAGTGTTTCTTACACATGCACTTGAAAGAGCTACAATGGCACTATTGGTCCTGTTTTCCATTCTGTCCGTGTTTCTCATTCATGCTTTTTAAAAGGATGTAAAATAATTTTCTGATAAAGTCAAGTTACCTTTACAAAGAACTGATTTTGCATGTTAGGTACTAAATCAACAGAAGCATGTCTTTTCATTCCTAGTTAATTTATTATAGTTCTTTACTGTCTGGATTTCAAAACAATCTCTCTAAATAAGCAATATCAAATTAGATAGGATAACATATTTTTATAATCCTTACAAAGATAATGCAAGCATTAAGAAAGCTACTGGGCAGACTCCTATCTACTAAACTTGGCAAAATTAAGTAATATTTATGGCACTGTTTTGGAAAAAAAAAACCACCAACCTTGGTGACTCTCCATAACTTACTGAGTTTAACTTTAAAACAGGAAAAACACCACAAATGAAGCAATATAAGTGTTTGTCATTGGAAATTGCTGTATTGAGGAAAGATGCAATTAGGGCTATTGCAAAACAGGTATTTTGAATGAAAAAAAGAGATAAAATTAATTCTGTACTGTGAAAATAAGCTTGATTATCTGAAGAAGTTCCCACTAGCACATCAGTTGGGCAGCTTATGAATACGTGTGATTACAGATTGCTCCCCGGTGTCTGTCAAGTGGAAGCATGCTGGATGTAGTAGACAACTGTTCGATGCTGTACAGACTTCATCTGGAAGGTAGGATATCCACCTGCCATTCTTTTTTTAAAACTGTAAAGGGAACAGTTTTCTTTTTGCCTCCCCCTTCCCCGGCCTTGCATGTTGGAGAAGTATTTAAATATACTTACAGAACAAGCTTGGTCAGTGTTACAGAAGAAATCTTCTGTTACAGAAGAAAATTCTGCTCTTGAGAAAAGCCTCAATGTGAAATTCATACTAAAGTCCATAACCTTTCTTCTTACCGAGGGCTTTTGTTTTTTTCCATGCCAGTATGGTATTTCATTCAGCTCAAGCTTGCATGGGTCACATATTTCTTTTTGGACAAATTCACTTCTATTGTCCCTGGTGATTTGAGGCTGAACAATCAAGTACATAAGCCTCTAAAAAGCTGTAGAGCTTCCTTGAAGTAAATTTCAAGTTAGATACTTAACTTTCTATTTTGATACTGATTGAAATAGCTAGTACATGTCTATTAGCCTCTGGCGTTTGTGTACTCTGCTAACTCAGTGACATTTTCCTGTAACTTTTTTAAGCTAGTGTTTAGAGTTCATGAAGTGGGGGGAAGATGGATGGACATTATTTTCACAGTATTCTGCTAAAACACTAATGATGCATTGTGTTTGTTTATGAAATCAATCTTATCACTCTGTTTTTTGATTGCTACAGATGGCTCATTGTGAGCATCATCTCCAAGAAGACATGAGCAATCTCATAATAAAGCCAGAACCTCACATAATGCAATCTAGAATGTTGGTGATGAATTACTGACAGTCAATAAACTCTTTGCCCAAATACGGCAGGCTGCAGCTGTGCATTACTGTATAAATTTTGCCATATCAGGGAATGTTTTCTTGAGTTTAGTAGGAATGCTGTTTATGCTGGGTGACTGAAAGTTTATTACAAAGTCATGCTTTTGCATGTGCTATTTTTATGGAGAAAAATATTTTTTACTCTTAGGTGTAAAGCTTGGAGACAGGTGGAGCAATGTTCTCAAGCTTACAAAGAAGCACACCAAAGATCACATTCTTCTGTTCAATGACGTACACATCTTGATGTCCTCACTTGGAGCCAAAGACCACAAAACTACTGATGAGCTTTTAACAACTCTTCAGGAAGTTGCCAAGTAAGCAAGTGAATTAAAGTACTGCATTCAATAAGTATTTTGTCCTCTGAACTTCAGGGTGATAATGTCTCTGGCTTGCCGAAGCACTACAACACGCTCCTCTCTGCTTTAGCATGTCACTGGGACATGTCTGGTTTAAGTAGGCCAATCTCCAGTTAGGAGATCCCTATTTATTTTTTTAGTTAATGTCTAGAGTGGTTTCTGACCTTGTTAAGCAGAAATCTCTTATGTTTGAGGTCATGGACACTAACTGAATAGTTGCTGTATATTTCCTTTTGATGGGTTTATGCTAAGCTATGTTACATACAATGAATAAAGTACTTCACCTGTATATTAGTGAGGGCATTCTACAATATATGTCAGCTATCTATGGTAGTTCTTTTTTGCTGTGGTTTAAAAGGTTCTTTAATAATAGAGCATTAGTTGGTAGTAATATTCTAACAGCAACTCTTTGATGTGTTATGAAGTACCACTGCAGAAAATTGAATTTCAAGTACTGCTACAGTAATAATAGAGAATATTTGGTTTCAAATTAAATTATTTGGAAAATCTGAGTATTTAATTATTTTATCTAAAGAATGTTTTTTGGTGTTCCCTTATGTATTAAATGACTGTAAATTGCCTTGATTTTTTGGAAGGGTTGATATATAGATGTTTTAAATGCAATTTCTTCCCCTCTCACACCCTATTTTAACTCTGTTCCAGCATCTATTGCTTCCTTTGCCTTAAAAGAGAAGGAAGGAGAACATGAAATTGTCACTGTTCCTGACTATAATACCCATCAATCAAAAATAATGAAAAATAAATGTAATTTTTAAGAATACTTAAGAAAATAAAAAACTGTCAAGTCAAGCGTAAGCATGTCAGATTTGACTAAAGTAGGAAAAGACAAATATCTTTTATATAAGTATGTAAATATATGTAAGTATATATAAAGTATATAAAGCTGCACATGCACACCACTTCAGGGAAGCTTTAATGAACATATGGTACTTATCCTTTCACCCAGTGCTTCCTTTTGCCTATGTGTTCAGCCTTTTGTAGTGATACAGCTGTACATTTTTAGCTGTAGTTTGAAGTATTACAAAGTTTAATTTTATTATTTGAGAAAACAGTGTGAGATGAAGGGATTATGTTAATGATTGGATTAATGGCTTAATTTATGTGTATCACAAATATGTAACAGCTAAATGATACCCAAGATGCATTTTGTATGTGTTAAAAAAGCAGTCATAAACCTTTGGCACAAACAATAGTCATTCTTGGCTTTTCATTGATGTTTTTCCCTAGCCTTTGCAATGTAAAGTTGACAAGAATTTTTTTTGTGAAGTATTCCATGGCGCTCTCTGGTGGTTGGTATCACATGCTTATTTTCATGGACAGAAATGTTAGTTAATGCAAGAGATAACGAGATACATTGTTCTTCATGAATCAGTACTTCAGAGCAGTTGCAAGAGAAAGGGAAAAAAAAAATCAGTCTTCCATCTCTGCGATATCTCAGAGAGCTGGAACAACTGTTTAAATGAAGAATTGTTTCATCATTTTTATCATTAACTATCTCAAACTATTTACTTAAAATGCACATCTCTGCGCGCTTCTAATTCCCCAGGATGCCGTATTTTATCATTCCTTAAACAAACACATAGGGCAATGCTGCATACTGAAAAATCAACATTGACCTAGTAGAAGAAATGGGAAATTTGTAATACTGACTCAAGAAGGAGAGCACAGAATATGGTCTGTCTTTGGTAAATTTAAGGTACTAGTGAGGGAGTGTGACTCTTGGCTGTTGTTGCAAGCGCTCAAAACAGAAGTCAGTGACTAAGGTTCCTCAGTGTTAAAGATGTAATTGGAAAATTTACAGAAAAATACAGATGGAATTTATAGCATCAAACTGTGCTCTGTATTCTCAGGAATAATTTTTATTACTTGGGATAGAAAGCCTTCCTCTCCTGCTATTGCCAACCACCCTTTTGGCACTGAAATGGCACTACCCCAAAGGCCCCATCACTGTCAGCTTCTTCTGTAGCAGTGGAAAAACACAATTCCACATTGTCCCCTGCAGGTATTTCCTGTAGACCAAAGAGCTACAGTTTGGCTACTTGCACTTTTACTTTTTTCTTTTTTTTAATATTGGCAAGGATGCCTGCTAGAATGTATATGTTCTTCTGCAGGCATATTGTCATGCTATAAGCCTCTTCCACTCTTAGATGGGTTAGGATACAAGCAGTAAAAAAGAAAAGAAAAATAACTTAAGAGCTAGCTAAAATCCATTGCTGTTTGTGGGCCTAAAAGCAGTCTGTCACAGTTAGAATAAAAGAGCAGACTTTCAGAGCTGTCATGGGAATGCAGTTTATATCACAAAGATGGTTGAGGCACTGTGCTGCGTGGTGAGCTGTTTTGCAAGATTATTGTTTGAAGCTGTTCGCAAGAGACTGATTGCCACTTTTGGCAGAGATAAGGACAGTCAAAGAACTAGCAGTAGGATGTTCTGGTGAGATCATCGAAGAGAAACTGTGCAGTTTTCTCACTTTTCTAGCCCAAACTGGCAGGAGGGCTTGGGCTTGTGCCTTTTGTGGATATGTTCAGAAGAATGAAAACTGATTGACTGATGGGTAACAAAAAGGTGAAAGTAACATACCCACACCAAAAGATATTATTTAGATAAAGTACCCTGAAACATCAGGCTTTGTACGGTAAAAAAAATCAAAATTCTGTCTGCAGGCAGTGACAGACTGGCACTGAAATATGCGTATTTATAATTTGATTTCTTATGGGAGTTAACCACTTTCTCATTCTACAGAGCACCTTGTGAGGACCATGAGCTTTCCCTGGCTCCTAGTTTGGGGTTGCCACTGTGCCAGGCTTTCGTAGAGTTTGAAAATGGAAATTGTGACAAAGCTGTAGACCTCCTGTACCCGATCCGTTATCAACTAATCCAACTAGGAGGCAGTAATGCTCAGGTAAAGGAGATCAATAAAAGACTTTTTGATGCAACTTAAATCCTCTCTCAGTAGCCTCCATTAGGCACTTACAGTGTTAACAACCCTTCATTCTTAGAAAGTGAAAAGTTAAACTGTGCTTTTGATTGAATCCTGTTTGCAAACACTTATTAGCAGTGTTGGCTATTTAATTTTTCTTGTCAGTATGTTTCCTTCCTCAATGGTTTTAATAATTTGGTAAACAAGACATTGTAACCAGCAATACTTAATAAGTTACTTATTACTTTGTATTTTTGCTGACTTCTTTTTTCAGAGAGATGTTTTCAGCCAGTTATTGATTCATGCTGCTTTAAATTCTAAATCACAAGCCAAACAAAATCTTGCAAGGTGAGTATTTTTCCTGATAAATATTTGTGGAAGTAGTACTGTCACTAAGAGTAAGAAGTAGCAAGTATACTAAAACCAGTAAGTTATGGCTAAAATTACATGCAAGCAGTTGTGTTAAATGTAACAACATTTAACTAGGATAAAAAGTACAATAGCTTCCAATTCCAAAAGTACACTCTTGTGGTCTGGATGAATGATCTGTATTTGTTCAAGGGTAGTTGATTTTCAAATGGTTCCGTCTTAAAATGTGGCCTCCTGCCTGTTGATCAGTGTACTTGATGGACTGTTAAACTTCTGTGAACTTCTGAAAAATCAAATCTGTCCTAATGATGACATCTGCTGTGTTGGGAAATAAGATTTGCAGAGTCTGATATGTGAGCTTGCCTTAGTACAAATCACAAGAGCCTTGTTTGGTAGAAATCATAAATGTTGCTTATTCACCCATATTGAGTTCTATTGAAATGTATTGCCTCTGCACTTAAAAGAATGGATCCTCAGGACAGCATGAAGCCTTGCCTGTTCCCCTCCTGAGGCCTCTTTGAAAGATAAAAATTAGATACAACATCAAAATGATTCTTCTATGCACTCTGATCTCTGGGTGCTCATTTTCAGTCCCTGTCAGGACTGAAAACAACACTGCTCTGCCTAAACTTACTGCCAAGGCCAAATGTTTCCAATAAGGGAAATCTGCACCTCAAGAGCAGGTCTTTACGTACTGTTTTCCTCCTCTTACAAGGATACTGGTGGTGATCTCACAGGAAAAATTATGTTGTACTCCTGACGTTCCCATTTCTCTCCTACCTCTTCTCCTTTCTCAGGTGCCTCCTGAGAGAACGTGATGTGATGAGACCAAATTCACCAATGACAGAGCGACTTATTAGGAAGGCAGCAGCAGTTCATTCAGTGGCCTAAGTCTTTCCTCAGTGCTGAAATCGCAATAAGCTTACCAATCAAAGTCTGGGTGCAGGGAATGGAGGGGTGCTGTGCTGTAAACTGTGCTAGAGTTTCAGAGTAGGTAAGAGTACGCTATGAGTCAGAGATCTGATGACAATTTCCTTAAAAAAAAAAACATACAGCTGTTGCATTTCAGGAGGTTGTATCTTAGATGATTTCACAAGGGAAGAAGATAACCTGCTGATAATGCACAGCTTTCTGAAGCATCCTGGAACACTGCTTTTCTGGTATATTTTTCTGAAAGTTCCCTCTGACCCTGATTATATACAGTACAGTAACAGTGCCTGGGTTTCAATCATTCATTGGCCCAATTTGTTACTTTGTTAATATGTTAAATAATCAGTAAGCTGCTCTGGTAATTCAAATGGGCCTTTTAAGCATAGCTAACAGGAAAGTATGGGGCCAGAGCCAATACAGGCATAAATTGAATTCCATATCAAGCTTCCAGTCCATTCAGGCATGGGTCACAGACTCTGGCATTACAGATCTGTCTGCATTCAGGATCTCTTTCCAGGTACTTGTTTTCAAACTCCCTCTCATAAATTGTTAAACTTTTTCTTTTCAGTATAGTGACTCAGAGCTTTCTGAAATTACTATGGGAATGAAACCAGACGAGAGGGATAATAGCTGACAGCAACTATTCTAATACAGGTACTTGCTTGGCACCTATAAATCTTTCAGAAAAAAAGCAGCAGCCTGGATTTCAACTAAAACAGTACCATCTCTGAATGGTAGTTTGGACTGGTGTCTTTGTGGTTACCTGAGCTTTTGGGAAGTCAGGCCTTACTACCATCTCAATAGCACAAGTCCCTGCATGTTAGCAAAGTAGAGTGAAACCAATGTTAAAGCACACACTTTATAGAGGTATCTCAGAAGAGGTGAAGGCTGGAAGGGAGCTTCCACCATAAAAAGAGAGCTAAAGGGAACTGACACAAAGCTTTGTGCCAGCACAAGTGATGTGACGAGCTTTGGTGCTGCAAATGAGGCACAATGAGCCATGTACTTCTGTCAAGTTCTGGTGCCTCTGGATTCCTGCACCATAGCTGAGCTAATGGATTATCTTGCAACAGTAATCCAGAAATCCCTAGTGAAAGGAAAGATGATATTTCAAACCAAAACTGAACTAATGCCTCCTCTTCTTCTCAAAGAGAAATACCACACTCTTCAACTGCCCAAGCTCTGGCTATGGTATCATATCTGCAAGCTCTCCTAGACACACACATGCCTGCCTCTCCTTCCCATCCAGCTCAGGCCCTTCCCCATGTCCCACAGCAGCCCCATCCCACATACAGTTTCCTTTTGACCTAAAAAAGCACTTTCATAGATGGCCCTGCACTGCCCCTGGAGTTCCTGCATAGAGGAATAAGACATGGACATGCCTTGCTGCCACCCTTCTTCCCCTAGCCCTCATTTGAGGAAAAAGTAGTTTACTTTTAAATCAGCAATAATTTGTGAAACCAGATAAGGGTATTGCATCCTTGCCTGCAGCCTTTTGAATCCTGCGGACAGAGTTCCCTGTTCTTCAGCTTCATCACTGCTTTATCTGTCCAGCCATGACCGTGATTGATTGTCTTACTTTGTGCTAAAGCTATACTAGATTTTTACTATTAATTATTTTTAATCAGTGCATTTCAAGCAATGACTTTAGAGGGATACCTTTTTACTCAAGGAATATAAACAAGTCTTATTAGGGCCTGAGAAAAGCCTGAGAAATCTGCTGGCTGTTTATGAAGCATGTAGTTTGTGATCCATTGCTACACAAATTTAAGAATGACATTTGTAGTACTTTTGATATAACGTGATTTAGAATTTTGCCTGCTTTACATCAATAAATTCAAAGCGGTACTCAGTTGAGAGCAAGTATGACTTCTTTGCATGTATGGATGAAGCTTTTAAATGGATTATTTATAATAGCTTAATTTCATAAACCCGTAACAGTATACGTTCTCTTTGTTTCTATGAATGTGACTAGAAACTTTTTCATTCAACTAGTACTACACATTTTGCCCATAAATGAGAACTTCTAGTTTTCTGCTGTATCTTCCCCTTATTTTTATCCAGAATACTCAAACCATTCTGTCTTGCTTCACCATGCTATGCTGACTTGTTTTCAATTACCATTATGGAAACAAGTTAACAAGCAGGTGGCTCAGTGGGAAGAGCAATAGAAGAAGAACAAGCGGAGGACAACTTGACCAAGGATCATGCTGACTCCTAAAAGCTCACCTTTTTATATCTAAGCAGAGCAGTTGAAAAGCAGTTGATACAAACTTTGTACGAATATCTGCTGCTTACAAGAGAGATACTGGTTTTGCACAGGTTGTGCAAATACAAACACAGCCCCATCCTTGCTTTTGTTCTATCTTTGCCACACCCATTAAAGTTAGCAGGCCATCCCTCTCAGCCTCCATGGCACTTCTTTTTCTGGATTAAGAGGGGCAGAGGTAGGTAGTAGTCCTTTGTGCTGTGCCTCAGAATTTGAGCCTGGGCAGTAACTCCCTGCCAGCGTTACATCAGGAAACATCTACTTTTAACTTCAGTGGTGTTTTAGCATGATCCCCAGCGTGGCTGCAAGGGCAATACCACCACTTTACAAGTCTTTTCTGAGCTGCTTTCTTAAGTAAGTCATCTGTGCTGAGACCACATACATCATCAGCTCAGTTACTTCTACAGCTTCTTCAGCGTTAGCTGTTTCTTGTAGCTCAGTAGAGTAAAACAGGTGATGTTCTGTTGGACTTCACTACTGTCAGACCTAGTACTGCAGTATTTGTAACAATTCTGTTAACATCAAGCAAGCTGAACTAAAAAGTTCTTTAGGAAGTCTTTGCTACAGTGGGTCTAGCTTTTAGGACCCATTAACAATTCTTTTAAAGACCTGTCTGGTTTAGACTGTTAGTGCTCTTAAGCTGTACTAAAACCAACCATGGTGATTAGTGGTAGGTATAGGAGGCTACTGTGAAAGCACAGCTGTCACCCATCATCTAAGGCCTTGCCTAGGCTCCTGCCACTCAACCCCAAAGCCCTCCAGTACTACAGCTTCTTAGTTTTGTTGGTGAAGAAAGCGCACCACAGCATCAGTGGTATCATGACCAGCTACCATAGCAGGTATGGTGGTTTCAAGTCATTTTTTTTTGTTCGCAGATCAAAACCAGATTTATTAACCCAGGGCGAAGCATGTTTTTTTCAACAAGTTTTCAACCCATGTTTTCCTGATAAAGGCGTATGTACAGATCTTTTCAAATACAAAATAAAGGCTTCAGTCAGCTGCAGGAACCTCTGCAAGTGGTAGCTTTTTTACCTTCTTTGTGTGCACAGCTACTGACCAAGACCTTTCAAGAGGATATTGTGCTTACCTGCGTACAGCCACCATGTAGTCTCACAGGCCATGACAACACTTGGCAGCAGTGAACGGGCTTGTTCTGAGGCCTCAAGTCTTTTTTCCTGAAAAATGGCATTGCATTTTTCTTGCAGACTCCCACTCGCAGCTGCCTTGTCTTTGAGATGCAACAACCCAAAGAGCAGCTGTGCCAGAGGGCTGCGCATTCACAGCTTTCGCTTCTTCAGCCCCATTGCCAACGTGGCATCTTTTTTTGCAGAGGCTTGAATGTGCTAGGAAGCAAAACAAAGCCTCAGAGCCTTGCAGGGGCTAGGAAACTCTGCTCACACCATTCCATTTCACAGATACCTCAAACCACTCTCCCTTTTAATACTTGAAGGGTTTTGGGCAGGGTGGAGGGAGGAGACACAACTAAAAGAGCTGCTGACCAGCTGACTGCTAGGATTGCATCTGGCCTATGCTTCATTGTAAGGAAACTAGCTGGTTGGCACACCAGCTCACAGGGGAAGACTGGAAAAAAAATTATATTTGGAGATAAAAATGCAACAAACTTGCTAAGATTTTTTTTTTAATAAAAAATTTACAGTAGTGCTGCTCATAACGTATTCTGTTTCTGTGGTGCTGTTCTCTAAACTCTTTCTGCGTCTTGAAACATGAAAAGTAGTTATTCCCTCAGTTTAAAGACAGGAACAAAAAGAAGGCATCCAGAAGTCAAGAGCAGCAGTATCTGTGCTCATGAATAGCCCCTATAATGCCATGCCTAGAAGAAGGTGAAGCTACTGGATTAAACACAGAATGTACCCTTAGCAAATGCATTTTTAGCCTTTTCTGAACAAGCTTGTTCTGCATCTATTGAATTCCCTGAAAGCCATTAATCAGATTATAATATAAGGCTAGTGAATGAGGCAGATACAGCAGGGCAGTCAATAGCCTGCTTTTAGCCGACCCAGAAATCCAAGAAAAGCATCAGCAGTGCCAAATCAAAGTGCTATTATCACACATAGGCTATATTATTTCAGACAAAAACATGGCCCACAATTGGCAGTCTCCATATGCAGTACTAGGATTGTCAGAAAAAAGCCAATATGGTTTCTGCTCAGTCACTAGGAATGAAAAAAAAAATTACTTCAAAAATTCTGTTGGTTATCATGAAAACACACTTTGATTTGGTCTTACCTTGAAGCTGGCTTGTTGCAGCAACAACTGGAACCATAATTCAGCCCAGTGGCTACACAGCTGCCACACAAGGATTTATTCCCTTCCTCTCACACACTATGCTTTTTACCATGCTCAAAAGGCGAAGGATTACTGTCAGCCTGTTGGCAAGCTCAGCATTTCTCTTGCAAGGTGTTTTTCTTGGCATCAGTTAGGAAAAGGCTGAGGTGCCAGTAGGTGGGAGAACCATTTTTCCTTTGTGCTCCGTCTTCCTGCATTCACAGTATGTTTTTTCTAGCTTTCTTCCCTCTTCAGCTTAGTTACCCAGACTGAAGTTGTTGTCTTCCTTCCCCAGAGCAGCTCTCATCTACAGTCCAACCTGGCCACCAATTAAATAGCCAATATCCTGCACACGAGAGAGTTGTACCCCTAGCCAGACCTATGGAAGTGCAGTTTTGACAGTGTGAAGCACATCACTGGAGTTGCCATTTCTTCCCTTGTTCTTCCTCTAGATTTTGTGATTTGGACTGATCTTAAGTTGTCAGCATCTCACTGGCATTCTCTATATCACTTACCTGTCTTGTAGCTTATGGGGGTGGAAGTGCAGCACTGTGTGAAAGGAAGACACTCAGCACATGTATTAAGTGGTTAGTTCACTAGGTCTGTTTAGTTGTGCTATAAGTTTGTGTATGGAGACAAACTGCACACTAAGAAACAAAAAGTGAGTGAAAACACATTTTATTTGCAAATATGGCAAAACTCCATGATTCAGGAACTCTACACGCAAGCAAAAGTGAGAGAGATCTTAAAAAGTGGTAAAATCTTCCCCTTTTAATGCATTACTGACTCATGTTTTCATTTAGTTCTACGACAGTAATTTTAATAAGATTTCCTAGTTTTATACATTTCCCCATCTTCTTGGTAACTTGCAAACTTTGAGTAGTATAAGTGTTTGACAGATTTGTATCGAAGACGCAAATAACTGGGAGGCTATTTGTGTTACTGTAAAGCTTTTCTGAAAGCAAAAGTTAACTGCTCCTCTGTCCTCAGCAACAGTTTCCCTCTTAACAGCTAGGCTGCCTGAATGAGACATCTTTGTACAGAGGGTCTTCAGTTTGATTAACTTACAAACTCCGTATCAAAATCCAGTAGAAACTCTCACAGAGTTTCTATATTTTCTTTTTGGGACAACAAAAAGCATGTAAGTTAATAAAAAAGAACTTAACCACTGTTAGTAGGTTTGTACATCACTCTGACAAAGACAAAGCAAGTGTATCAAAAAAACAGACCCAGGGAAGCAGTATCCAGGATCACCCACAGCGATGTGAAAACACGAAGAGGAACTGCACTTGTGAGTTCTCAGAGAGTTGCCCAATGCAATGCGGGCAACAAAACACATATACGAAGTGTCTTGGGACAGTAGTTCTACCACTGGCCTCGAGAGAGCCATAACTGGTCTCTTCCAGTCATGTCATATTTCTGGAAAAATGAAAATTAACGTATACAAATAGGACAGAAAATATCAATGATTAAGATGTTTCTCCTGTCCTATAGCATTTGCTAAGCAAATGCTCACATTGAGAAAATACGTGGCCACGTTCACTTGAAAGTCTGGCTCGTTGTGACACAGTTTTTATATACTTACGGCCATTAGTTGCAGCCAAACTACCAACTATTAGTACCTGCTTATTCATACGTTGTGACTTACAGTTTCACTTGAGCTCTATTTTTGCGTAGGTCACACAGCAAGTTACTGTAGATCTGCAAAAAGTTTCTGATCCAACAATTTTCTGATCCAAACAGTAGCTGCCATTGTACAGATGAAACTTCTCCACTTGAGCACTTACGACATGGATTTAAAATAAGCTTTTTATTTTTTTGTTTTACCATTTTAAACTTGAAACTAGTATCAGCATTAACAAGCAAAGTGTTAACTTTGAAAACTAAGTCAAGTCATTCTTACATACACTGACTTGTTTAGAATTGTGATAGGATTAAGAACAGCTGTATTCTGCACTGAAAAGAATCTTTGACTACTAAAAACTTGAGAGTTTGCTTAAAAACTACTGTACGGCTAATTTTTCTCTTAACTGAACTGTTTGCAAAGAGAAATTCTCTCTATTTGTAAGAAAATGCATTTACAATTATTTGCCCACAGAAGTCATAACTTTCAATTTCCCATCCCACGATTCTGATTTTTCTGCTATGGTTACCCAAATGTCTATGCTTCATTTAAGAGAGGAAGAGGAGAAGACAAGGCAATTAGTCTAAACAGATGTAACATCTGTTTTACCAATCCTCCTCAATACAGAAATTCTTTGGATTAACATTCCAAAGGATTGCATTAAAAAGAAAGAAGTCGCCAAGTATGACAACACCTGCAATACGGAAAATAAGATGAGGGATACGAATAGCTCTGATCCCTCTAAGATACAATACATTTTTCTGCTTCCTCCTTATACTCTATCGTATACTCTGGGTAAATCTGGTATTTTTCAAACACAACAAAAATGGATGGATTTAATTCATTGTCCACACAGCTGTCATAAAACCGAAGCCCATCAACAGACCTTGTCGGGGGGCGAACATAGGCTGCATTGCCTTTAACATAATCTCCAACCAATACACGAGCCACGAACATGATCTTTGTCTTCACCACAGGCTGACAGTATGCATGGGAATAGGAAGCATCTCTAGCAAAGTAACTTCCTAGAAAATGATACGAAAACATGGTTACAAGGAATATGCATAAAGTGACAGCAAAAACTGACCATCCCCTTGTTTTTCAGGGGATATTTGACCCAACTTCCAGGTCTCCTCTTACTCAGTTTACATAATACCATAGGAATTTTTACAAGAGAACGGATTTTGCCTCATAATTTCCATTCAGAATTTGCTATTTTAGGAATAATTTTTAAAAACCCCAAACATAAAACCACTACAGGCATGTGTGTTATGATGAGAGGTATAGACAAGAAAACATGAGGACCCTGCATGACCATACTGAGGGAATGCACACCCTTCTTGCTCCCTGCCATGAAGACTAGCAGCCATTTCTCTGGCAAGTTCAAATTATGACCTTGTGCCTTCAGAAGATCCCACCTACAGCAACAGAGGCTTTTTAAATCCCTACATTAATTCTCTTAACACCTTGCAAAAAGACTCACCCCTGCACAAAGGAAATCCTTGTCCTCTCCAGAGGGAAGGAAGATCATAATACCAATTCCTACCTTCCTCCCCCCCCCCCCCTAGTTAAAAACTTCAAAACTTTGATTGTTCTAGTATCAGGGGAGTCTAAGTAGACGTCTAACACACAGAGTCACTTCCTACATACCCTTTCCATAGCTAGTTCCATTGCTTCCACAAATTCTCCAGTCAAAGTTGTGAACACAGATGGCTTCCACAAAGGAGATCTTGGTTCCGTGGAACAGGAGCCTTTCACTTACTTCCTTCCCTCCGTTTTCCCTTTTCATCTGCTCCTTTTGCCTAAAAGAAAAACGCAGGGGAGGAGAGTGTGAGCCGTGGAAGAAAAGGGAGAAAGGGTTTTAAAAAAAAAAAGTATATAATGTACATGTAAATATCAGCTGGATGAGATTTCCAGTCTGCTTTCTCCTCTCTCAGCTTGGAAGATGAGACAGACTAGCAGTATGATGGACAATTACAAGATGAGCAATATATTGATACCACTGCCCAGCAATTCTAGGTTATTCTGGCTTTCTTCAGTGAATCTAAGTAAGCATTGACACTATTACAGCCCCCACTGTACCAACCTTTTGCTCTTCTGTAGGGTCCTACTAGTTCTGCTTTAATGTCTCTTGTCCCTTCCCAGCCCCAAACTCTCTGGGGAGCGGAGGTTGTACTAACCGCAGAGCCTCCACGCTCCAGCAGTGGGCAAGCACTAGAGGCAGCTTGTTCTTCATTCCCTTGGTGAACCCAGACTGCCACACTCCCTAGCTCCTGCCCCTCAGTGAGATCGGTGCAGCCGAGGAGACAGAGCCAGGAGAGAAACTGAACCTTCCTTCACCACTGAAGACCTTACTGATTTAGGCCAGAGTCAGACTGAGCTGTGACCGGTGTCAAAAGAGGAATCGTAACGGAAGGCTCAACTAGTATCTCCCATCACTATTTCACAGCATCCAGACATCCCGCAGGTTTTCAGAAGCTGTCAAAGTGGACAGGACAGTGATATTCTTCAGGAAATTATCGGCTACCAAGTAAACAGAGCCAGGGAGAGGGGAGAATCCTTCCAACTTGTAAACTGCATAAATGAAAAGTTAAGAGCAATGGACTGAAACTTGTTGATTGCGAACCTGACAGTGTTAAACTCTGCCTGGTTAGCTAACCAGATAATTAAGCTTAATTATCTCTTTGGAGGACAATAAAGAGTATGCTCTACCACATGTTTTTAAGTGTCTTAAGTTTTGCTAGATGAAGAGGTTTTATGAAATTATTAGCAATAACTTCCTGGGTTCAGTCACTTCACAGGTGAAAGTACTTATTTGAGTAGTATTTTTCTCCATTACCATTCCATACATTCCTAGAATACTTCTATTAGGTATCTGCTTTTGTTTTAAACTAGACAACTGTTCTATGCAACACCTTCATCTGCTACCAAATTAACTTGAACATGGTCATTTACTGCCACTAGCACCAGCTCAAAACTGTTGGTGTCTAGCTTGGCATAAGTACCTGGAGTTCAGTATCACTGATGCGGATGTTGAAAACCAGAAAGGAGCTCTGGAACTCAGGGACCATTCAGTTAAAGCACAAGGACTCTTTCTCAGTGAGTACTGACTTAATTCAGCAAGGGTACTCAGACTCTTGAGAAAGCCTTAAATAAATCCGACTGAGGAGGGAAAAAAAAAAAAAAAAAAAAAAAAAAAAAAAAAAAAAAAAAGAGAGAGAGAGACCCAAGCACCCTTTACCCTTGCCCACTTCTTTTTTAGCAAGTATTTCATATGTTCTGATGATAAACTTTTGTTAACAGACAGAACACATGCACAGCAGGCAGTTAACTGTTCAATCCCCAAGACAATCAATACACTATTCCACATTACTGTGGGTATCCTCATCCCAATTTTGCATCATTCATGTCCTCCCCCCATCTTCCAAGGAGCCATGCAAAGGGAACCTCCCCCCAGGAGCATCGCATTCTCTGCAAGGCCTTAAACACTTAATTTCACTCCTGAAACTGCTCCTAAGAAGGAAATACCAGTCGTGTTAAAGCAGAGGTGGTAAAGTCTTTTCTTTCCTAGGAAGTAGCTACAGGACACCAGCTCTTGGAGACTCCTTCCCCATAAGGATGTGGAAACAAACACTAACCACTGAAACACTTTCCAGAGGGATGGATTCTGAATCCTCTGTATTTTAAGGACCTTGTAGTTTTTCATAGTCTGATGAAACAGTTGCTTTATTCTGTTGTATTCAGCGGTTGTATTACTGACCTCCACTGCCTATAAAATAGAAACAAAAGGAAAAGAAGACATGAGCCTTCACAGTTAGCTTGTAACATGCAGAAGCCTAATTACAGCAGATACACTTTCAGAAGGGTCCCCAAACTATACTTATGAAGGTTAATTTAATGCTTTGGATTGTGACTGTGAATAATTAGGACAGACACTTAATATGTAAATTAGTATGTCACTCCTGCTTTGCAAGGACACCTCACCTCTCTTCAGGAAGGATGCTCAAAGCAAAAGGATCAATTAAATGTTTTACATCTCCAAGTAAGAGTTGACACTTGTAACTTTAAATCTCAATGAAATGGCAATTTCAAAAAGAAAACTTGACTGATTACTGCAGATAATATCAGTGTTATATATAAAGCTGATCAAGAACAAAAGATGTTACGATAACAGTATCATTTGTAACCAGACATTTAAGGGAGCCTCAGCTATTAAAGATGAAACAAACAAAATACATACAACCACCCAGCATTGTAGCTCCTTAACTTTCCAAATTAAAACTTGGAAAGTTGCACTTAAATACAGACTTAAGGAAAAAAAAAAAAGCTACTTTTCTACACATAAGAGAGCAATTAAGATTCTAATAGGAATGTTACACTAAATACCTGCTTAAGCAAATACATCTCCTCCTTTCCTAAAGGAAACAACGTCTATTTATCCATGCTTATTGTGTTTAAAAATCCATCAAGAAATGCACATTTTTCCCCAAAGAAAAGGTAAGGCAAAACATAATTAAAACATGATTCGAGCTCTTCTACTTGCTTATGTCATGCATAAATTTTCCATTTTTTTCTCCAAAGTAATATCTGTCTTTAATCTTCTAGAATAGACACTTATCTCCCATAAACTTGACTGAAAATGCATAATGCTGGCAGACTGAGGTCACTTGGTAATACTTTCCACTTTACTGCTGCCTAAGCCTAGTGGGGACTCAAAATGACTTAAACTGAAATACTCAACATTCCACATATCAAAGATGTGTTTTAAGCAGGAAAGCTGCGGTCATCCTAGGAGGTAATATGATGCCAACATCTTAACCTGTCAGGCAAAAGCTCCACATTTTAGAAGGCTGAGTTTAGCGAGGAGATAAAATAGGACTTATATTTCACAGCTGCATATAAATAAAGAAGTGTTTTTCTGGATACCATGTCCAGCTTGTGCATTAAGTACTTACTGACGAAGAGGCCTATCATAGGAAAGTCTTCTAGGGATTAAGTATAAAGTCAGCTGCACAAGGAAGAATTATTTCTTTGAATTTATTAAAAAGCTTTTACAAGGCTGAATGAAGTTTCCCATGTCTTAATACAAGAGTATTTTCCAAAGCTTCTTTACAACACATAAAACAATTTGGATGGGCAAGTATTTATTATCTGCATACTCTGTGACACCACCACTCAAGTTGCTTACCATCACCTACAAGATTAAAATTATGTCACTGTATTTCAGTACTACATCTTTTATTTATACATAAACAATTCTTATTTGGACTACAACTATGCTTTTGCTATGCTGCATCTATTTACTGAGGAACCGTAACTTTTCTGGGTAAAACAGAGGGTCAGCCACATGGTACAAGGCCTAATCCTGTAAGAAAAGTACTTCAATTATTTTATCATATGATGGCCTCCCAAGCAACAAAGCCAGTTCTCTTTTGCATGAAAACTTTGTGGGATTGTCCTTATTTCCCCAAGGAGGCTTCCCCTACTAATAAAGGGTAACACCACATTGCTATTGCAGGTTGATACTTTGTAACAATGTAACTTCTTTAGCTCTTCATCTTCAGACCTAAAAAGGAAAATTCTAGAGAGCATAAGCATTTGCTAACCCACTAGCAAGGAGTGGAGTTTCTGAGGCAGAGAAGAATTGCTGCCCTGACAATAATTTCTGTTAGCGCATGACTGTACAAGAACAGCGCTCTGTGATACCAAACCGTGATCTCTGGTTAACTTAGGCTTTGGAAGCAGCATAGTTTGTATTAGTGACAGTGATCCAGCCAGAACTAATGAAGTACACAGACTTCACGTTGCATCAGTGCCCATTCCTGTTACAGAACAGCAATCTTTGGCATGCGTGTCAGGATTCAGCAACATAGCAGCCACACAAAGACTAATCTTCTGACATAAAACCACACATTCGTTGCACACATTTCTCTGTCGTATATTAAAGATACAATTTAAAACCCAGCATGAAGTTCCAATACAGTATCGATTCTTTTTTTTTTGCCTTTGAAAAGCTTACCAACTACTAATTCCACTTTTTCGGTTAAACAAAGACAGAAGACATTCACACCAACTTCCCAATTGGTGTTACCAATTTCCATTGTGCATTTCATACACTCTACTTTCTATAGAACTATGATTCTAAATGACTTACAGATTAAGACACTGCAACGCTCAAAAAATAAGCAATGTTACCAAACCAGAGCTGCTCTTTTTAAGCAAAGATTACTTTCTCCCTATCTCGTATAGGTGTTCCTTTTTAAAATGGATCACTTCCAGCACAGCAAATTTTGCCATGATTATTTGTCAATGTCTAAAGAGAAGGGAACTCATCAAGTCGTAATTGTCAGATCTTACAATGGTCACTACATGCATACAGAATGCCAGCCAGTCCCAATATTACCTACTGCAAAAAAACGGGCTTAGGACCCCACAGAAGTATTTAATCTAGACCAGGCTTTCACTTTTAGCACCAACAGGTACTATGGGCTTTGTCACTGTTTAGGTGCAGAATTAACTTCTCCTTTCCTATGAAAGCCACTCAGTTTACAAATTAAAAGATGGTTTTCTTAGGTGCCAACTCAGCAAGCAAACTGAGCTCTGGGGAACAAGATGATCTTTCTATGTCACACATCCCCACAAGTACCACCAGCGATACCATGGATCTGCACATCGCATTCCAAAGCCTCTCACAATCACCTCAGTGACTCCAGAAACACCCGAAAAAACAGACTCAACTAAAATTCAGACTGAAGTCTTCAGAGTAAATAAGGGAAGCAGTTAAGATACATGCAACTCCGAAGCCTGAAGAGAAATGAGCTATCTGTCTTCCTGGCATTCTTTTGAAAAATTTAATCTTATGTTAATCAGTTAAGCTGCTGATAAGCCAAGGGAAGAGCTGATTAGCTATATCCTTTATTATTTTGACAGAACTCAAAATATCACAGGCCCAAATCTTCAAAAGGTCTGGCTGCCAGATTCCCACACAAACTCATTATTAGTTCATTCAGCAGGTGCTGGACACCTGACACTTTTACAGACTTGAAAAACTAGGGGTTTTTGCTAATTGTGAAAACCAGCTATTTGAAGTGAGCTAATGTACAGAGCAGTTGACTTAAATTTTATCCATTGATTTTTCTTCAGAACTGTAGATGAATTTGCTATATACATGCATGGCCAGATACTGGCATTACACCGAGTAAGGCATAATCCAACACAAGAGGGTAGTCAGGGTAAAATGGAACATGCAGCACAAGGCAGAATAACAGAAACAGCCTACAGAAGCTAAGAGACATGATACTTCTGGTTCTCATGCCACTGCCAATGTAATTACACCAGGAAAAATAAAATACAAGGAGTGAGAATAGCAATGGAGCTCTCTGTCAAGTGAAACTAGCCAGAAAGAATTCCCAGTTTGGAAATATGATATTACTTCTGTCCTGCCCCTAGCCATCAAGATATCTGTGCCAATACAAGTTGGTCAGCATCATACAAGATTCTGTGACACAGTCAACAAGGAAAACCTCTTATGCCCACGTTATGTACTGTTCCTTAATCAGGGTCAAAGCCACTATAAAAAAAGACAAGTGTAACACTCAAAAGCCTTTTTTATAGCATACTGTAGTACTTCCACAGTCTGGTTTGCTCTTCCAGAAGGACTGCTGGTTAATACCATTAGACCTAGTAATTTAAAAACCACCTGCACATTTTTGGTCTTAGTAGGCCAAACAGAAACATAGACTTTGGGCTGACAAGGGTTTGTTTTGTTGAAGAGATCACTGCAAATATTTTTTTATATTATTAGCTGTAACTCTTTATTACTGCCATTCCTTGAGGCCATGGTCTGTGCTCAGATCTGTGATGTATGTGACAGTACTGGGTGACTTGAAAGAGCATATAGAGATTCCCTTTCCTAGATCTCCAGTCCAAACTTTATCCACCAACAGCCATGATGGTGTTATTATTGGATGGCTTTTTAACAGCCTACACAGAAAGGGTTTGGTCTCAGCCCAGAAGAAATACACGCTTCATAGAAGCCCCTTGCTTAACTGGTCCACTAAGTCACCAAAATAAGCCTTTTTTCATTTTTAACAGAAAAAAAAAACCAAACAAAAACTAAAGAAAATTGTCTTGAATTTGTTGAGTTTTGGGTTTGTATGTAAATAGATGCCTAAAATACAGATGAAGTTCATGGGAATTTAGCAACTTTTTCAGGAGCTCTTGGGAGACCACCTAGATCTTTAGCACAGACACTCAAGAGAACACTCCTGTCCCTTTTTAGCATCTACCCAGTTACAATTGCTTCAGTTAAGCATCCTCCTCCTTCGAATCATGTTTTTGCATCAGAATTACAAGGCGGGGCGGGGGGGAGGGGAGAGAGGAAGATACCTTGTATCCCAAGTCAGGCAGTGCAGATTGATCCCAGTGGACAGGACAGACTTGCTTTGGAATAGAAGAATCCCTCTGGCTGTTTGCAAACAGACAGAAACCAAACTTTTAGCAATTCTAGTACTGCTCTGAACATTCAAATTGGCAGCATCGCCTTTGGCTAATTCCTACATTTAAAAATAAACAAAATAAACCACAAAAACTGGGAAACAGCCTCAGCCTGTGAACTGGGCCTTGCATGCTGCCATTCAATTGCCACGGTCCTCTTTCACTTGCTTTTTTAAGAAACAACTGTCCATCACCAGTCCTGTGGATGTGGTACCTGGAGTAACATGTACCCCAGAAACCAGGTGATTCACCAAGCTGGCAGCTTGTGATATAGCTTCTGTTCAGTCAAATGGATATGTTTTCTTCTAGCAACAGCTGCATTCTTTGCACAATTACTGCCAGCGCTGGCAGCCATTTTGCCTTGTGATTACTTCTGAAATACGAAAACACAACAACTTAGAGAGAATCATTTACCCTTTCCTTATCTTCTGCACATCTTCAGAAGACACGAACTTCGGTCGCCTGCAGACCTTTCTTCGAGTTTTAAAAGAGATGTTTGTCTGGGTCATTTCTTGAGGAGAAAAGAGAGGGCAAAAGAAAAAGTCATGAATAAGTCTACAAGATGGGGTCATTAATTAATGAGTCATTCATTAATGAGAAATACATATTCATTGTCAATTCTATCTGCTGAAGAATAGTTGTGCAAAGCCTATGTAAGCTTCTTGTCCTTCCTGTAACTCTGGTATTTATCCTGTGCCTATCTTGCTTGCTC
The DNA here is from genome assembly GCF_000737465.1 of Haliaeetus leucocephalus. Taxonomy (NCBI): domain Eukaryota; kingdom Metazoa; phylum Chordata; class Aves; order Accipitriformes; family Accipitridae; genus Haliaeetus; species Haliaeetus leucocephalus. Next base: position 1,883,207 of record NW_010972909.1, read on the forward strand.
CCTTAAGTCATTCATGCTCTTTAAATGTTGCTCCAGCAGCACAGGAAGATGCCTGATTTTTCATTTTTAGTATCCATAGGGTTAACTCACTTTACTTAAGGTTTACTATGACGTTATGTGAAGACTACAAGTCTTTTTACTTCTGGTCCAATGTGAGTCTGGATAGTGTCAAGGAATAAGGGGGAAGGTTACTTTTGTAAGGAATTTCCTCTGGGCCATCACTACCTCACTTCCCCTTCCAATCAGTAAATCTGGTAGTATTAGTAAAAGAAGTCATAGCTTCTAAAAGCTGGGAGAGCTGGCAGGTTAGTCTTTGTAAAGCACTGCATAGTTGTAAATGAGAACCTTCAAAATGAGTACCTTTAAAATTGAGCTGGTAATGATGTGAGCCAGCCTGGAAAGATATGGTGGTATCTGGATCTGCTAGATACAAATTCTCAATAACAGCAGAAGATGGCGAGTTCACACTACTCCCTTCTCCCTTTGGGGAAGTAAGAGGAAAAAAGAGAAAGAAGAGTAATGAGTAAACACAACAGGACTAAACCCTGGATAACTAGCGTGGGTAGAGGGAAAGAAGAGGCAAAGAGTAGGATGAAGAGGAAATCTACCCAGCACTATCATAGCCTAAAATGCGATTACCAGACACACATAACATACACACAAATACATAATTAGTAATGATGGACACATGTATCCCATTTGTTTCTGTAACAAGTTGTACTGGTTTTGGCTGGTATAGAGTTAAATTTCTTCACAGTAGCTAGTATGGGGTTATGTTTTGGATTTGTGCTGAAAACAGTGTTGATAACACAGGGATGTTTTCGTTCCTGCTGAGCAGGGCTTACACAGAGTCAAGGGCTTTTCTGCTTCTCACCCCACCAGCAACGAAACTGGGGGAGCACAAGAAGTTGGGAGGGGACACAGCTGGGACAGCTGACCCCGACTGACCCAAGGGATATTCCACACCATAGGACGTCGTGCTCAGAATGTGAGCCTGGGGGAAGAAGAAGGAAGGGGGGATGTTCAGAGTGACGGCGTTTGTCTTTCCAAGTCACCATTACGTATGATGAGCCCTGCTGTCCTGGAGATGGCTGAACACCTGCCTGCCCATGGGAAATGGGGAACGGATTCCTTGTTTTGCTTTGCTTACATGCACGGCTTTTGCTTTACCTATTAAGCTGTCTTTATCTCAGCCCATGAGTTTTCTTACTTTTACTCTTCTGATTCTCTCCCCCATCCCACTGTGGAGGAGTGAGCGAGTGGCTGCATGGGGCTTAGTCGCCAGCCAGGTGTGACGGATGCACTCAACTCCTTGACCAAACTAGTGTTAGTTTGATTCAGGCTCCCAGGGAAATAAAGGCCTAGGCCACGAGCAGGCCATGAACTTCTCTAGTTCCAACCTGTTCTCTGAAAACCCCCACAAGAACAGGGTGACATGGTGAGCATTGATGCATAAGCTTGGAAACCAGAACACCGATCATATGATTAACACATGAATAGCCAGTGGTTCTTCCAAGATTAATTTGTCAAGGAACAAAGAAAGTTGTGGGTACAAGGAGTCTCACGCTTACCTTTTTCATCGCGTGCAATTTGATTATGAGCCAACCACTTCATTCCATAAATCTGACAGCCTGAGTGAGCTTTTTTTTTTTAGCAATCCCTGCTAAGGAGTGGGCTGCACAGCGGTGACCTCCCCTGAGCTGGGACACCTCTCAACATTACTCCTTGAGGCTGAGACACCCCTTACTGACCGCAGATCTTTGGTAAGTGATCGATATCACGCATAACCTTGTATTATAGTGTACCGAGATTTTGTATTGGTAACTTTGAATTATTATTATTATATCCTCTGTGCAATAAGTAATAGAGCGAACCTTGCCATCGGACTTTGTTAAGTCTCACTTTTACAACATTCTACTTCAATAAAACTACTTTTGCTGCTACCTTTCATGGTGGTTCTTTAAACGGTCTAAAGCCTCCCCTGCGACAAACTGTCGTAGTCATCAGATTCTAAATTTGCTCTGAGACACCAGGGTTAAACTACGATGCAAGTATAATTCTCTAATGTACAAAATAATGTAAAATATGAGGGTATGTTGATGGAGATGCTTTCCATTTAAGCTGCCCACTGAAATCAAAGCCCACCATTGCTAGAGCCACTATATCCATCATCTTTCCCTGCGTACTTTTCCACATCCCTGGATCACCTTTGTGTTCTGCCAGTTGTGCTGCTACACTGTAAACCACATGGGGAAGACTCATCTGCCTTGGGGGAAGGAGAGATTCCTTATTTATTTCTTTTGCTGTATTTTTCTGATAGATCACTCTCTCAAAGAGGATTTGGCCACCCAGGGAGAAAGGTAACATTTGATCTGAGAGCAGAGCAACCCTTGCATGTTCAAGGAAGCAGGACAATGCTTAGAAGAGAGGCAAGGCTACTTCCTGAATAATTTAAAAGGCAGTATATCTCAAGGACAGTGTATACATGTTAAATCTGTGTAGAAGCCATGGACAACTCCAGAAGGGAATCTGACTAGAGAAGCCAGCATGCATCATCAAAAACAGCCTGATCAACACAAGCTGAAAAAAAGGTATTTTGCTTTCCTGCATTTGCCAACAAGATCTTTGTCAGGAAAGTAGTTATAACAAATCACCCAGACACAAAGACAGACAATCACTCGTACTGAACCTCACTGCAAGGAGATAAAGCATTCCCTCCCCTCCAGCCTGTCAACATTTTATCACATCTGTTATGAACATCTGTAGCTTCACTGCCTTACTTGACACTGTAAAACTCAGGCACAAGCACTTACTTAATTAACCTTGCTGAGTAAAGGGGAGGGGGGGGAGGGGGGGGAAAGAGGCTCCAAGCATTTCTTCAGAAGTGATTCAAAGCACAGGATGTGGACTCACCTGTTGCCCATATTCAATCCACTGGCCTTGGTCATTCTTCCAATACCAAATCCACTGTGTAGTCAATAACAATGTGGGTTTTGTGACTGATGACAGTGTAGAGAGGCGTCGAAGCAAAGAAGAACCGCATGTCATCGTCTGGAAATTAATGTTCTTATCTGCTATGCTGTAAGGACAAATTCAGGTTTATTATATTTAACAGTATATATTTTATCCTCTAATCCCCAGTTTAAGATTGTGCCATTTTCTTTAATATAATGTGACTGCCTGAACTTACTTAGGCCCAAAATAAGAGTATTTCCCACAGCATGCATGGCAGCTCTGAAAACTGTTTCCAGTCTTCAGAAGTGAACTATGGCCTGTGAGACACTGAATGCCATCTCAGTCACTAGCCAGATATTGCACTGCCAGCTTTACAGACAGTCTGGGGCTACATGTACAATGTGGCAAAAGGTATTTCTGCAATAAATAAGCATGGTTACAGTTTTTCTCAGTAAAAAAATAGAAGTTGGTAAGTACCTGACTGAATTTGCCAGCAAGCACCTGCAGCTTATAAACTTTGTTCTTTTTCTGTGGTTACAGAGGATGCAATCACAGCTGTGACTTCTGTAAATAGCATTCATCACTGGAGCCACCTGGGCTTTTACTCCTGGGAGGCTTGAGAAAATTAACTCTCAGGCAGAAAGACTCTGAAAGTAGCCTCCTCTTGGGAATCTTGCTTGTGATTTGCACCATCCGGCAGCCTAGTCAAGCTGCAAATCAAAATCACCTGCAGACTGAAGAGGCATGGGCCAAAACAGCTATACCATTTTATTGAGGCCATACTTGGGGTCCCCTACAAATCCAGTGACTTACAGTGGGGCCTTCAGAAAGGAGTTAAAGGGAAAATGCACTCACTTAAGAAAAAAAAATAAATAATGGGCTGCTTACACAAAGGGCATTTCATAAAATTTACCTAGGCATATTATAGATATTATTATATTATAGTATTATTATAGATGCTAGCTGTATTAGGAGAGGAATAGCCTAGAGAAGACCAGCTCTGAATTGTTGTTAAAGGGCCCAACTTAATTATTATTTATAAGTTATGATTCATTATCTGAAATACTAATATTCTAAGCACTAAATTCCACCCATTTCTTTTTACGCTGTATAGTTTTAAATGCAAGATACTGTGTTATTCTTAGAAGACAAGAATGGGGTGATATTTCCATGCAATCACTTTTACTTTTGGGTTTGGTTTTTTTTTTAAAAGAAAAATTCTCCTTTGTACATCCTCCCATATTCTGAGCAGCTCAGTAATCAGAAGTTATGGAAGCCAGACATCTTTAGGAAGAAAACAAGAGTTTTTCCTCAGGGGCTCAACCACAGTACTCTAAGCAAGCAGTCCGTCATCATCATACCTGTTGTTTTTTGGGTCACAATAGGCCTTTTCAATTTCCTCCGTCATGGAAAGGTCATTCCAGGTGATCCCATTATATACCTGCCATCGATATGGTAAATGGTAATGAACAAATCTGCATTTATCTGTAATGAGAGCGGACATAATCAGGAGCTCTGCAATCATAACACAGAGAGCAAGACAAGGAAAAAAAAAAGGAACAAGCATTTTTTACACTCTGACTTTATCTCTTGGGCTTTGGTACAAGCAATAAAGACAGAGTGCTGAAAATAGAAATATGTTTGAACAATAGGGATGTGCGTTTCTCTAGCCTTACCTAGAAAAGCAGCATAGGCTCTTATACTGCCAAATACATTTCAAAGAAACCACAACCTTCCCTTTGCTGATACACAACGTTGGCAGCTGGGAGAGCCATGCCACAGATAAGTGTGTGCCTATGTGTCACACCACCATGTTTCTCAGCTGTAAAAAGTCTAGTCTACACATCACATAAGCACTCCAATAGATTTGGTTCTCTCTTTCCTTTAGTCTTTATGGGGTGGTTACCAAGGCCTGAATGTTTTTTTTAGGTCCAGCCCAACGAATGAGGCAGCATAAAGGACTGCAATACTCCACAGAACATCCCCCAAGAGGGACCCTACACTCACTCCTGAACAGGTAGCAGCACACTGCCCTACTGACAAGACTGCTAGGCACTGTTGGAATTGTTGCTTCACTTCTCAGAAAATGGGAAGGAGCAACTTTTAACTGCCTTGCGTACAAGACCTGCAGCAGTGCTATATACGCTTCACACAGGAAGAGGAAGACTTGTGGGGTGGTTTTTTTTTTACATCATCTATGTTTTCAATGCATGTAGGTCTGCATGTTTGAGCCCAGACCTGCTTAACACCCCTGCATGTGTGCGTCCTGCTGGATACAGGCAGAAGCTGACCTCCAGGCCTCCCTGCTGGGGGAAGCTGATGTACACTCCACACACGAGTATGGATCAAACCTCTTAATTTACAACTTTTGAGCCAAACATGACATGACAAAGCACACTAACTCTCCAACCATTATTTGAGTTTGGCTATTTGGTGGTCACAGGAGAGCTGCTTTGAGCCTGACCTCCACAGTTAGCAGCCAGGTACAACATTCATGTTATGCAGGTCCAAAAGTTCGTAAATTTAAGCCTCAAGCCTGGCCCTAAAGAAGCAGAGACTCTGAGAAATGCGACACGAGGCTGGAATAGCTGCTGCACAGACAGAGCCAAAATGAGTTTCACCATTCCTGCCCCCTGATGTATCTGACCACAGAACATATGGAAACTAACCCCAGTTATGAAGACAGTATCATTCACTCCTTTCTTCAATCTTTTTGTTAACAGGGCTGGAGTCCACCCTGTCTTGAAAGGGCTGTGCTTAAATTAACTTGAAAAGCTGTAGACAAAACCACACTTGGTCTCTCTTGGCCAGATTTCATTTCTGTGATCCATAAAATAGCCATAAAAGAAACAATTTATTTTTTTAAAGTACTGTTTCCCTTCAAAGTAATGGTTAAGGAGAGGTATTATCAAGCCCTAAAGTAACTTACTCACCTGCCTCTCAGAAAAGGAGCTTCTGATTGGAGAACTGCATCTCTACCAGAACACAAACCCACTACAGAAATGCTAAATATACACAAACATTTCAGACCAAACAGTTATCAGGCAACTCACTATCTACATCCTAAGCAAAAGCAAACACAGTCTGGTCTAATTTAAGTGGATCTTTTACAAAGACCAGGTGGTCAGAAAAGGAGTAGTCCTTTAGAAAGTGACTGGACAAGTTCACTGAAAGAAAAATCTCATGGTACCTCCTCATAACCAAGGAAAAGCCTAACCTAGGGGTTAAGCAACCTTTCAGGGACAGCCCCCGAATACAATTGTTTATACTTAGATTTTTTCCCCAGACTTCTGTTATTGGCCACTGCCAGACAGACGATGGACTAGATTTATCTTTAGCTTAGCTGGTACAACTGCTTTGTTTTCTTAAGACATTTTAACACCTCAGATCACTTTTTGAAGGACTTAATGGGGGAGAATATGGCAATTGTCTGATGTACATAGCATACAGCAAGAACAAAGGGTGACATATTGTTACCAGTTGTCAATGACGACAGCATAAGGCCAGCTCTTAAATTGATCTAATAGTTACAGAAAGTGTAACATTTAACACTTGAGGGGTTTTTGCCACAGAAATATACCCAAAGCTTGCTCCCATCAACAGGGTTGAAATAGGCCACAGATGGATCATCTAGAGGAGAAAGGGTTAAAGCGTATCCACTTGACTTTCCTCTGATTATGTTTGTAATTCTGACAGTGTTTATTAGTAACTTGGAAACAAAGCAAATGAGCGAAAAGCCACAATCGCCACTGCCACTCCATATGCCACCACTAGCCTGAGCCTCTGCAGGCACTGCTCTCTGAAGATCACATTACTTTTTTTAAAGCTTACCTTTATGTCTGCAGTACTTCCAGACGTAGAACACACATATCTCATCACACTTATCCTGTTTGTTATTTGAAGCTTTAGCAGAGGAATAGTCTTTCTTATCTACGGGAAGGAACACATGAGTCCTTATTGGCCCTACCAAAATACAACTTTAAAAGAAAGACATGGCATTTGGTATTTCATCCCAGAAGTAACAAGGAGTTGACTGCAGTAGCCAAGTCAAGCACTTTAAGGATCTGACTGTCCCCTGTACAGCGCACTGCATGAGTTAGGGCTTTGTGACTGACCAATAAACCCCTACAATGGAAGAAGGCTCAGTGGAGATGGCCAAGGGCAATGCGCCCATGAAGCTCAGAGAGTAACGTGGGGTGTGACCGACCATGGCTGTTGCAAAGAAGCTGACTTGGTCTCAACACAAAGGGGACCAGAGGGTGGCCTTTGCTGTAGATAACTGGCTATGTCAGCTGAGTGGATCAACCGGTGGTATAAACATTTCTCCACAGTTAGCCAGACCAGCATGGGGGCAGCAAATACAGGGCTCAGCTCAACACAGGGGTATAAGAACTAAACAGCTAACAAAAGAATTTCAGAGAGAGCAACGGGTTTGAGCTGGCTTCAACACACATATTCCTTCCTGGGGACTGGGGACATGCAGCATGATGGCGGTGAGCATATTACACAGACCTATAATGGGAATCACATTAGTATTCTGATTGAACGGTGTATTGCAATTGCTATATTTTGGTAAGACTAACTTAATATTTTTGTTTCCAGTGTATTTTGCATCACTCTGCTACATCAGAAATCTCGTTGTACTGGGCCTGGCTAGGATAGAGTTAATTTTCTTCACAGCTGCTCATATGATGCTGTGTTTTACATTTTTGACCAAAACAATGTTGATAACACAGCGATGCCCTAGCTTTGGCTGAACAGTGTTTGCACAGCTTCAAGGCCTTCTCTGTTTCTCTCTCTGCCCCTCCAGTGAATATACTGGGGGTGCACAATAGGTTGGGAGGGGACACAATTGGGCAGAGGACCCAAACTAACCAAAGATACAGTCCATACCACATAACATTATGCTCAGCAATAAAAGTTTAGGAGGGTTAGCTACCTTTTGCTCAGGAACTGGCTGGGCAGCCTGTTCATGGGAGGTGGGGAATGACTGCCTTTGCATCACTTGTTTTGCTTTGTTTTCTTCTTTCTTCTTCCACTTACCCTTTGCTTCACGCCCCCGCCCCCACCCCCAACCCATCTTGGCCCTCAAGTTTTCTTGCTTTTATTCTTTCTCTCCTCTTCCCCTGTCCCACTGGGGGTCAGGGGAAGTGAGCAAGTGGCTGTGAAGTGCCTAGCTGCCCACCATGGTTAACCCACAATACTCATGTAACATCAACTATCTTCAAAGAAGTAAATTTGATATTAAACATTATACCCTCCATGTGTGGAATATCTAAAAGAACCTGTTCAGAGACTATTGGACTCTGACAGGCTTTAAAGCTAAGGCCCTTCTGCCCAGGAGGACAGGAGATTTACGAGTTGCTATTCACTCACTGGAAGGTATATCAAGACAACTGCTCTACTGACAAAGCTATATCCATTCCCCAGGGACAGAAGGCAAGGAGAGGTATTACATGCATGGATACAACTCTGTCTCCTTCCCAGGAAGGAAGCAATGTGTCCAGAACAGTACAGAGATCAATCCCAGACTACTCCCCATTGTGCTGCACAATGCTTGGGCAGAAATCTCAACGTTCCTCTGCAGGCCGTCTGGTACTATGGCTTTCAGCATATGGTAGGGTAAGCACATAAGCTGCACTCCAACTACCACAGGGAGCTGTAGGGCTGTGTGAATCCAAATCCCAGGGACAACCACTGATCTCAAGACTGGAGGGTTAGAAACAATCCATACCTTTGTCTTTACTTCCAGCTCCTGCTGGCAACTGGTGTTGGCTCTGACCAGGTACATTGCTACTGCGACCTGCATGAGAAGACTGAATGAACAGCACTGCTAGACCAAAACTTCAGCTAGCTGGCAACATCCCAATTTGCGTGTTAAGGATTATGTCCATCACACATCTAATTTTCCACTGGTACTCCACTGCTGATACAAAAGATCAGCAGTAACAGTTACAAATCCCAGCTAGTCACAGTTACCGGCAGACACTCAATAGCAATTCTGCATGCAGCATATAAGACAACAGTAATGCAGATCTCCCTCCCACATGAGTCAGCCAAGAGTTACTCCATTCCTGAAAGCAGATCAATGGCAGAAGGGAAAAAAATATGTACATGTTGTAAGAGAGGAAATAGGAAAGCTGATTCTACATGGAAGCAGTTGGTACTTATCTAGATATTTACCTTCTGAAGGTGGCATATGCAGTGTGGAGTCCGCTGTCTGCAAATGCATCATTGAATCTTTAACATTTCTAACTGCCGTTTTTTTCAATGCATTTTCTCTTGGTTTGTAGTTGTGTACTGAAAGCACAGAAAGGATGATGGGGTTTAGCTGTGAGGTAAGCCAAGAACAGCTTCTACCTCTTATCAAACTCAGAATCCTATTTAAACAGTGTTTCTTACAACTTACTCTTCCCCTTCTTGAGTTCCTTGTTGAATTCCACATGCTTGTGATCACATATAGCTTGGATGTTTGAAGCTATACTCCTATCGACACCTCCAGCTTCCAACACTCTCAATGCATGAGTATCCAAGAGGTTATGGGACCTCTTGCATGGAACAAATCTACATTCCCCTTGGAGAAAGTGTCGACAAATATGAAGCCTGTTGCAGTTGTTTTGCTGGCTGCAGGCGCTATCCTTTCTGTTGTAAAACTGGCAGACCTAGAAGTGGGGAGGGATAGATACAACACGAAATGGAAAAGCACATTAAAATCAGTAATTTTTTCTTTGTTCTATAGGCATGCAGCTTTAACAGCAGCAAAACGGTGACTAAAAGGCATGTGTTCATTGTGACTTCTTTAATCTGGACTTCTTTAATTCCAATTTCTTGCACAAAAGAGCCAGCATTTTCAGCTGACTCACACATTTTCAATTTTGAAGTTGTGCAGAGTTTTTTTTCCAAGAAAAAGAAAAGCCAGTCTAACAAGCATTAATTTTTGGCACTCCTAAGCAAGACAGTTGCATAACAACTGAATGTTTTACAGTTATTCTATTAAAAAAAGAGAAAAACAGAAACAAACCCAACAACAACCCAAACCAAAACCATAACAAAGAGCAAAGAACAAGCGTCTCCATAAAAACATGTATATTGTGTCAAATAAGGTATTATTTCATGGAGCTGAAACTGCATTTGCACTTCCTATTTGTAAAGCTTATTCCGCATTGAAGATTTGGGCATCTAAAAATGGTAAGAAGAACGCTTTGCAATTAGAGTACATACGGAAAAAGCAACACACTTCTTTATTCCTCTACTCACCAAAAAAAGAGATATGCAGTGCATTGGACCCAGGGAACAAATCACACACCAAAAACTCCTTCATATTGCCCACCAAGCACCACAGCAACACTTCTGCTCCTGCAGCACAGAGCGGCAGCCCGTAACAAGGAACCTGCTTTGAGGAGGACACACAGCTGCCTGGCAGACAGCCTCAACATCGCACCAGAACTGTCACAGATCCTCTCCCAAATCCTGTTCCAAGCAACAGAAACAGGTTTTATGCTGTGTTGCTATTGAATATATAGACATTTATGTGTCGACTAGGGAATTAAAGATTGCTGGGATGTCAGCGTTAAAAAGACTGAAACATCAGGCCAGTTTCAACTGCAAAACAACTCTTTACTGGATTCATATTCACTAACGATACCCATTGCCAAAGGTGAGTTCGTCGTCGCTATCTGTCAGTATCGGGTACAGAACAATCAGCCTTCACAAACTTACTCTAAATTAGGTGGGAGCATACAAAGACATGGAACTGATGTAATTTCAGTGAGCACTGATGGCTACTATCCTTGACGGTTCTTAGCCTCTGAGGGAAGCAGAAACCAAAGGGCGTTGTCTTCTTTCTTCCCCATCTTCCCTCTCTCATTGTGGATGCTTCTTGCTTTTCTGCCCTTAAGACCCCAAAGCATGCTCTCATTTGCTTTTGACATCTTATTTTTGGGATCTGGACTTGTTCTAGTTTTGCTTATTCTACTGGATTATTCTGCTTCCATCACATAGCCTTCCTGTGTGCTCTGCAGGATTTTAGTTCTGTCAGGTATCTTGCAGGTTTTACTTCTACATGTTTTCCTGCACCCTGTTTGTGCAACTGTATCACAACTTTCTATTTTCCCCTTGCAATTATGACTATTATTTATATATTTAAGCTTAACTGCATCACAAAACGCTATCAGTGGTGTTACAATCTGTTGGGTACCCATGGAAGGTGCTGGCAGACAGGGGTGGCCTCTGTGATAAGAAGCCAGGTGCTGCCTCTTGCCGGACACGGCTGGCTCCAACAGACCCACTGCAGGACACGGCTGAGCCCATCAGCCAAGCTGGTGGCACCTCTGGGAAAACACATTTAGGAAAGGGAAAAACACTACACAGTAGTGAGGGGAGGGCTGGGGAAAGTGTGAGAAAAAGCCCTGCAGACACCAAGGTGACAAGAAGGAAGGGGAAGAGGTGCTCCAGGTGCCCGAGCAGAGATTCCCCTGCAGGCCCACCTACAGCTGGTTGCCCAGGACCGTGTCCAGGCGGCTTCGGAATATTCCCAAGGGACGGAGACTCCACAACCTCTCTGGGCAACCTGTGCCACTGCTCAGTCATCCTCACAGTAAAAAAGCATTTCCTGATGTTCAGAGGGAACGTCCTGTGTTTCAGTTTGTGCCCATCACCTCTAGTCCAGGGCATCACTGAGAAGAGCCTGGCTCTGTCCTCTTTACACATTCCCCTTCAGATGTTTGTCAACACTGATGAGATGCCCGAGCCTTCACTTCTCCAAGCTAAACAGAGCCAACTCTCTCAGCCTGTCCTCATGTGACAGATGCTCCAGTCCCTTCATCATCTGAGTGGCACTTTGCTGAACTCCTCTTCCAGTAGCTTCATCACTCTCTTGTATTAGGAAAATAAATTTTGGAAAATTAATTTTGGACCTATTTTTAGCTCATGTAGCAGGCCGCTGTGGAAAACATAATGAGAAGACAGCGACTTCCAGTTTACCTGTAGGCCTTGGTCGCAGGGGCTCATACATTATCATTAGTGACAGCCACATAATGAGAGCACATACCATGCCATTAGCATGAACTGCCTTTAACAATACAACCTGCACGTACTGTTTGTAAGAGCTTGTTCCTATAAAGATGCATAAGAGCATAATGCTCTCAGTGAACCTCGGTGTACCGTCTAGAACATTCAGTTTTATACGGATAGAAGACCAATAGCTTTGGGGTTCTTTGGGGGAGTTTTGGGGGGGGGGGGGGGGTGTTCCTCCCCCCCCCCCAAAATATTATAAAGATATGAAGACCAGCAAGGGTGCTGAACCTCAACATGGATGGGAATTCTGCAGAGCAAGCCATGGTCCTACCGGAGAGGTCTGTCTGATGCTGTATTGTCATGAGTTCCCATGACATCAGAAGGGACACCTAAGATTTATTCTCATTATAACCTTTAGTAATAACAAGCTATTTATCTTAAGCATCATGTGCCTTTCTTAGTGAGATTCAAAAGTACCTGCACCTGCCAACGCAAAGCAATTATTCACCTACTCCAGAATTTTGGGTAAGTCACTTCATTTTTCTCTCCTTCATTGTCCCAATTTTGCCCAAGGAGAATGCAGAAAGGCTTATCATCTACAGAGCCCTCTAAGACCTATGTATCAAGACCATATGCAAGTGCTAGGTAATAAAAAACAGTCTTGTGGGAGATGTTTTGCAACTTCAGTCACTAAAGAACTCAAATCTTACACCACTGCCAATGGAGGGTCTTCCTCAGTTGAAGAATGTTGCTCTGTCTTGGGCGCCTGATACCACTCAAAGTGCTACCTTCATCTAAAATGTACATGGCTCATTTAAGTGCCTACCTAACAAGAAAAGTGAGTTAAGGCTTTAAACATGCAATTTGTTTTTCCACCCCTCCAAGCGGAGATAACTGTTCAAGTTACTGAGCTGGAAACAAACAGTTAGTCCAACATCCGCCAGAGACAGACAATCAAGCACACACTAAGGGCTGTGATACAAACTTGTAGAGTAGTCCCTTGGTTTGAAGGAATAATATAGTTCTCTGGGTATTTCTAGAAAAACTTAAAATCACTGCTTCCTTAATAGGTCTTTCCCCAACCCAGACTTTCCCCCTTAACTTCAATATCCTCTCCTTTCTAGAAACTTTCTCCTCCAGGAACATCGCTAATCAAAACCAGAAGCAGAGAGCATAGTTTGTCACACAGCCTGAAGCTGGTTTAAAAAATACCAAAAAAAGCATAAGACTTATGTCAGACACTGGTTTGGGGGGCCAGAGCACAGGAATTGCTTTTGTGCTTCCATTTTCCTGCTCAAGAGAGTACAAAAAAAAAAAAAAAAAGCAACTAAAATACAGAACCAGGTAAAAGCTGAGAGGGTACTAAAAATACAAACATTTTGTCTGGGACACCCATTACACAAAATGTCACTTTAGGGTAGTGGAGATACCAACCACTTAATTTACAAAGTGAAGCTCCCAAAGATTTAGACACTGAATCTGGTTGAGAGCAATTTTGTAGGGCATCTAGAGGAAGATGCATTAAAAGATATTATTAGTATGCATGATGAAATTTTTACACAGGAGCATCAGAATAAACTACCAAACCAGAACAAAGTGCTGCCTCAGCTAAATAGGGAATCCACTGTTTAGCTACATCAGGAAAGCACACTGCCCCTTGCATTTGCCAAGAAACAAAAAAAAGGAGAGCCAGAAAGAAGGTGAGGGAAAGTGTAAAAACTCCTGATTTGGGAGTGCCGTTGTGTTTTTCTTACCCTGCACCCCAGTTCAGGTCACAAAAGACCTAAGTTTCCTCTTGCTTGACAACTTCATACATGCTATTTGTCAGCACACAGCCAGTCGGAATTTCTAAGCAAGAAACTGCAAAGTCAGCTTTCACACCCCTCTCCCCAGCAATCAGGTTTATAAATGGTCCGCATAAATCACTGTTTTCTGTTGTTTCTGCTATGTTACTCCATAATAGGAGTTAAGGTGCTTGATTAGAGCTAATTAATGATGCCTGCCAGCAGTGAGGGCTGAACAGATCTATAGATAAGAGCTTAAGAGTAATACCAGTCAATGGCGGTTGCTATCTGCTCATTATTGGGAGTAATTAAACAAGAAACACTTAAGTTTTAGATACAGCTGAGCAGGACAAAGATATTATTAACCCTCGTCGCTCATCACCACCATACTACTTGAATCTGGTAGCACAACATATTTTAAAACACTTAAAAAAAAAAAAATCTATTTTGTCAAAGCCCAGCACTATCACAGCAGGGAATAAGAAAACAATAGAGTTGTTATGCTAACAGATCTGTGGTGATTATAAACTCCAAAAGGCAAGGGTAACAGGCAGTACTCTGATAATTCCTTAACCAGCTGTAGCCAGAACAGGATATTCTTGGCTTTGAAACAGCCGTATCTTGAAGATAGCATTGCCCTTATACACACATGCAGAACCAGAATGGATTGTTCAGCCTAATTTAACAAAATCAATGACTTGCATACAAACAGGACAAAGGCTGCCTCGTAGAAAATTAGTGTGCAAAAACTCAGTACACTTTGGAAGGAGCAAATTTTACACAAAACTAACTGCAGTCACTTGGTCATTTTCTTACAGATTTTTCTTACCCTCAAGAACCAAAATGTGCAGGCCTACTGTCCTGATTTCAGCAGGGATAGAGTTAATTTTCTTCCTAGTAGCTGGTACAGTACTGTGTTTTGGCATTAGCACCAGAATAATGTTGATAACACACTGATGTTTTAGTTGTTGCTAAGTAGTGCTTATCCTAAGCCAAGGACACAAACCAGGGAGGAGGCGGACAAGAAGCTGGGAGGGAGCATAGCCTAGACAGCTGACTCGAACTAGCCAAAGGGATATTCCATACCACAGAACATCATGCTCAGCATATAAACTGGAGGGAGTTGGCTGGGGGGATCCCATCGCTGCTCGAGGGCTAGCTGGGCATCGGTCAGCGGGTGGCGAGCAATTGCATTGTGCATCACTTGTCTTTCCTGGGTTCTATTTCTCCCTCCTATTGTTATCTTCCTTTTCATTACTATTATTATTATATTTTATTTTATTTCAGTTATTAAACTGTTCTTATCTCAATCTAGAGTTTTACTTTTTTTTTTCTGATTCTCTTCCCCACGCAACCAGGGGGAGGGAGGAGTGAGCAAGCAGCTGCGTGGTGCTTACTTGCTGGCTGGGGTTAAACCACGACACCTACATAGGCTGGAAAAGGAAAGGGGCCCTGCTTCCAAGTCTCCATCATCTCTTGGAGAAGAGCCAACAAACTGGTTTTTGGTCAGGCCTTTTATCCTGTAAGCACGTACAACTATTGTGATCTTTCACCTCCGCCTTGCTTACCTCAACGTCTGTAAATCTCTGGTGAAGTTGCTGACTTTTTTTTATTTGCTTGTTTTGACTAACTTTATGGCTATCCTGTTGGGATAACAGGAGTGGCACGCAAAACAGGCTGTAGCCTTGCTGTCCACTGCCTGCTGTCAGACAGCAGGTCTTCTGCTGACAAGTCAGAGATGACATGGCCTTATCCAGGTGCAAGCCTTCTGGTATTTATGTAAGCAACTCAACCCTCAGTGTTTAACAGTTTTATTGCTGTTATTTTTTTGGTTATAAGTACACAGCACTTTCACAACTCTGGCTCTATATTGTTTCTTCTGGTGCTTTCACACACAGCCATTCCCATTCATACTTCATTCAGACTAAACTTCAGACTACTGTTACATAACTTAACAGCTTGAAGTTGAGATCAGAACTCCATATTCTCACTTGCCCTCTCCCATTCCTAATTAACAAAAGCTTCTCTTAAGAAATCAGTACAACTCACATCAGGGAGGAGGAAAGGGTCATTCTGGAGAAGCAGGACTCGCAGCTCATCCTCATTAAGGCCAGACAGCTCATGGGTCTTTAGAACTTTTTTGTTCTCGGCATTGATGATGTCGTGCAAGTACTTACAAGATCTGCAAGAAAATACACAGAAATATCAATGTTTACTTCTTCTGTCAAGTTGATTTAAAGAAGTACCTCAGATAACATGCAACTTGAGAAAAGCCATGGGGAGAAAGATAGCTTGGCAAAAGTCGCGGTGAACATTTAGATGGTCTCTGTAATTAGCTAGAAAATGGACCAAACAGCATAATAACTCTGTGAAATACAGCAGCATTATTATCCCCATTTTAAACATTGATGTGGCCAGACCACTTTTAAGAAAGCTAGCAGCACAGATTTGAAGCCAAGTCTGACTACCTCACACTTCCTTCCCCTCCAGTAAGAGGCAAGCCAAGTCACACGACCAGAACAGCTAGAGGGAAAGCTAATTTTAGAGGAATACATCAATAATGGTGAAAGTTGCAACACCCTTGATTTTGTGAATGTAAAAGGTTTTTGTCCTGGAGATGGAATGTAAAGAAAGATGCAAGAATCTGAGAGCACAAAACAAAGAGATAATGAAGTTGAAAACAACACAATTTGTTATCTTTACTGGCAGGGAAGTTTAAACAAAACAAAACAAACCAGACCTAAAAACCCAAGTTCATTAACTTCTGAGTTTTGGATAAAGAAACAATTAAACGACAATAGCGAAGCCGCTGGTGCCACTAATCCAAGAAAAATGTCCGAAGCGAGTATGAACTAGAGAGATTGCAATTTTTTTTGCATCTATTTGAAAAGATACTGCAAATAAATAATATGAGGAGAAACACAGTCAACCTGTGCATTAATCAACGCAGTAAAATACAGCTTCCTTACATCTTGCTCTTCAAAAGCATGATTTGATACAGCCTTAAGACTAGATGTACTCAACCAAAAAAAGTACCTGTTAATCTGTCAGACTCAGGTCTCTGCTCCCCTTATCCCTTTCACCTCTAGTTAACTCCTGAAACTCCCCTTGTGAAAGCTTTTTTACCTCATGCTGTGTCTGATCCAATCCTTCTCTACAGGCCCTTGTGTAGTCATTTCACCCCGACCCCATGCTACCTGTTGGACACAGTGCTTTGTAAGCAAATAAACAAGAATGCAAAGTCTAAAGGGCAGAAGTGTGCCATCTTTGCTCCTAAGAAACAGTATCCTAAGGATATTAGATTCTGTAGGCACTTGATTAATGGCTGTGAAGGTAGGTGAGCGACAGAGTATTTGAGGTGGGAGCCACCACCAGCATTCCTCCAGAGTTAACTTCAGATTCCACCAACAGGCACACAGTGATCTACATCACTTGAGCATGTATTTCTAAGTCAAAGGTTGAAACAGTCCACAAATACAATGATAACTAATCAGCTGAGTTTAATAACACATTTAGAAAAAAAGCAGTGAAAAGTTACTTGCCAGACACAAGTTAAAAACAGGTTTAACTGGACTAAAATCCTGATTCCACTAAATAGGAAGACCCCAATAACTTGCACAGACACTTTATCTTTCCACAGATTCTAAAACAAAAAGGGTGCAAGATCTGGAAGCAAGGCTAGATTTTATCTTATTGGTTAAAAAATATTGTCTTGATCCATGTGGTCCACCTAGCAGTATTTCTGCCCCTTCATTTTAATCAACCTCCCTCCCACAAAAGGCATACTCATTGAGTACATAATAATTATATAATAATGATATAATATATTATAATACAACAATAATATAATATACAGCAATTATATAATTATAAAATTATTAAATAATTATTAATTATTAGCCTATATAAAGGTGATTTTAAATACTTAGTGCTATTGAGAGGATAGAATTGTTTATCATTACAAAGGGAATCACCTCATTGCACTTTTTAGTTCACATGGAGTCATCCAGCACAAGTGCCTACGTGCATTTTAAGGTATTTCTAACAGTGAATAACATGGAAGCTTATCATACCGTCAGTAAAGAGAGAAACAGTGAGAAAATCTTAGCATCCTAATACTTTACTAGGACCATTCTGAGATAGATGCAGCCTTTCCCCTCCATGTTTTTCAGACCCAAGCGCAGAGCGAGCTATTTTGCTGGGACAGAAGAGGAAGAATCTGGTGGGGTATAAGCATTTTACTAACACTGCAACAGTGCAAGACCTGGGGCCTCGGGGCTTAAACTGTGAATTCTTACAACAGAGCTCACTGCTGCCGTTGATTGTCACTGAAAAGCTTCTGGTTTTCACTTCTGCGTTTGTTTTTTTGCCTCCTTTATCGTTATTTTTTTAAACTAGGTACCACCTTTCGCCAGTCTGTGCCTACAGAAGCTGCCGGGCCTACCCTTCCTACAAGTTCTCTGTATGTCCAGAGAACAGGACTGATGTACATGGGAAATTAAACACTGCTTCTCAGAGAAACAGCTGTACGTGGAGCAGTGACTTGCAGCAAAATTAAACGCTCATAACTTTCTAGAACAAAACCAGATAGCATGATAGTGTTGGAGATATGCAAGAAATAAAAAAAGAATGCTACTTCACCCCTGTAAGGAGTAAAGGAGCCCTGAGATACAGGAGCATCCAGATAAGCACAAGGGGTACTCTACTACTGATAAAATCAAGTTCAGCTACTTGAACTTTGAGTGAACTATCCTAACTAACAGTAAAAACCCCATCCTTGGGTAGGGAAAGCCCCCTACCAACAGAAGCCCCTTCCTCACTGTTGTGGTTTAACTCCAGCCAGCAACTAAGCACCACAGAGCAGCTCGCTCACTTCCCCCCCACCCAGCGGGATGGGGGAGGGAATCTGGGGAAAAAAAAAAAAAAAAGTAAAACTCGTGGGTTGAGATAGGAACGGTTTAATAGAACAGAAAAAAAGGAAACTAATAATGATAATGGGAACACTAATAAAATGACAATAGTAATAATAAAAGGATTGGAATATACAAGTGATGCACAATGCAATTGCTCACCACCCGCCAACTGACACCCAGCTAGTCCCTGAGCGGCACTCGCCCCACCCCCACTCCCCCCAGTTTATATACTGGGCATGACATCACATGGTCTGGAATACCCCTTTGGCCAGTTGGGGTCAGCTGCCCTGGCTGTGTCCCCTCCCAACTTCTTGTGCCCCTCCAGCCTTCTTGCTGGCTGGGCATCAGAAGCTGAAAAATCCTTGACTTTGGACAAAACATTACTTAGCAACAACTGAAAACTTCAGTGTTATCAACATTCTTTTCATACCAAACTCAGAAACATAGCACTGTACCAGCTACTAGGAAGACAATTAACTCTATCGCAGCTGAAACCAGGACACTCACAGAACATGAGCAGTAAAAAAGGAGGATGCCGTGGCTTTTAAGTGGAGATCAAGCTCTTCACAACCAGGAACAAGGGTGACAAAGTGAAACTGTAAAAGTACTGGTAACTGTTTCTCAAACGTTTAAAGGTCTGCTGAGTGTTCAGCAAGGTGTGCTAGATCTGTGGAGTCACCACCTGGCACCCGTCTCTGCGCAGATATGACATAATTATCTCTGTTCTGTGTGTAATAGGCTCTTTGCGCACCGGGTGAGGAACCCCATTTTGGGACAAGACTAGCACTTTGCTTTTTTCTTAGTAGAGAAATATTGGTAGGCAAGCAGCTTTAACACCAAAAAAAAAAAAAAAATCATCATACTGACAAAGCATCATGGTTTAGGCCCAGCCAGCAACTAAGCACCATGTGGCTGCTCACTCGCTCCTTCCCCCCCCCCGCTGCCGTGGGACAGGGAGGAGGAAAGGAAGAAAAGGGAAAAACCTGCGGGTTGAGATAAGGACTGTACGATAAGGCAACGCAGAGGGAAGAAACGATACCGATACTACCCATAAAAGAATATACGAAGTGAGTGATGCACAGCACCATTGGTCACCACTCGGAACCCGATGCTCAGCCCGCTCCCGAGCTGCGATCCCCCACACTTCCCCCCCCCGCAGTTTATACCGAGCATGACGTCACACGGTATCGCATATCCCCATCCTGCTTGCGTCCCCTCTCGCGAAAACAAACTTTATCCCAGCCGAACCCAGGGCACAAAGAAAACCGGGCTTCCGAAAACCGAAACCGACCGCGCTCGCTCGGGGCTCCCACCAAACACACCGAGAACAGCGAACGAGTCCTTCGCCGGTACGGGGCTGTACGCGGCGGGGGCGGGGACGGACACCGGGCCTCTCTCCTCCTGAGGGGAGCCGGGGCAGAAGGGGCTTCCCGGTGAGCGGGAGAACCGACGGCGCCCGGTTGCGGGGAGAGGCCCGGCGGGGTTCGGGTGTGGGGGTGCCCCGGCCCCCCCCGGCGCTCTCACCTGGGCCCCAGGTTGCACCTTCCCATGAGGTGGAGCTTGCAGAGGTGCAGCCGCTCGCAGCCCCCGCACTCCTTGCGGACGCAGGTCCTCACGGCCGACACGGCCAGGACCTCCGCGCCCCCGCCGTCCCGCAGCACCAGGAACCGCTGAGGCCCCGCCGCCGACAGCGTCTCCTCCAGCTGCTGCGCCGAGAGACCGACGCACCCCCGCAGCTCCGGCAGCCCCAGCCGCCCGCCATGGGCGCAGAGGGTCTTGGTGAGGAAGCAGCACACCGCCGGGTCGCTCATCGTCCTCCCTTCGCCTCAGCCAGACGCGAAGCGACGGGACGAGCCCAGGAAGCGGGGCGGGACTGGGCGGCCGCCGCCCGGGCGGGCTCGGGAGGAATCGAAACCGAAGGCGGTGGGCGGGGCCTGCGGCTGAGGGAGCGCTGTGAGGGGTGAGGCGGGAAAACGGCGGCGCCGGCGCCTGCCGAAGGGTTTCCTCACCTCGCCGCTGACTTCTGCCTGTGGGGAGCACAAAAGTAGGGGTACGGAGCGTTAGGGAGGAGAAAAACTCGGCGCACCCGAGTGATTCTACCACTCGCGTCGAAATGCCGCGGCTCGTCTTTCTTCCAGGTTGGCAGCCGGCCGCCGGTCGACGCCGGCTGAGGCAGCGGGCGCCCTGTCAGGGGGTGCGAAGCACAGCAATGGCCCCCGTTCCCACTGGTGGTGAAGCGGGGCTTGGGAGGGTCTGCGGGACTGGGGAGAAGCACGGCAAATACTGGAGCGGGAAGACAGGGAGAGGGGGCTGAGCGCTAAATCCATTTGAGATGAGCTTTCGCGCTCAAACTCTATGGCGATGCAAGCTTAAGGGGCACTTAGGTATCAGCTGCTCCCTCTGGATCAGGAAGTTAATCTCGAAAATAAAGTGAATGCCAGCCTGCGTCGCCTGGCACTAATGCCTGGTTTGAAAGGCACCTGAAACTGCGCGGTCACAGTCGCGATTGCTGCTCAGGTCATACAGAGAGAACCGCCTCAAGGACTGGGACCGAGGTGGTGCAGTCTGTGGTTTTGCTCTTTCTTTGTGGAAGGGAAGGTTATGGAAGGATCTTTTCCTTGGGTATATTGCCCCATATTTGCCCTCTTGCTATGATACATAACAAATGAAGTAATTTTAAAAATGCAATAGAAAAGGAGAGGTAGAAGGAGGAGTGTCCTGCATCACTTCCAGCTTTAGAAAAGTAAATTGATAGTTCTGGGCTGGTTTATATTCTAGGCACGCGCACATGCATTCTCAGGTGGTCAACAGGTTGCCGAGGATGGTAAAACTCAGATTCATACCTTGTAGTTTCAAGACTGACTGCTAAGGTAGAAAATGATTCAAACAGTGACTCAACAATGTATTGCCAACTCCAAATGGTAGATAATAATCATGAATCAGGCAAACCTTTCAGTCATTTTCTTACATTTATTTGTCTCCTGTTTTTCAGCCAGTTCCAGTGAAAACATGCATTTATGCATTAACCCACTCAGAAATCGGAGCTATACGGGCAGAGGAGCTTTACTGGATATTTTGTTGGAACAGTGTTAACAGCAGGGAGCAGGAAAGTGAAGCGAAGGACTGAAAATGGAAAGAAGCTGCAAATACAGTCTTGGCAAGCGTGTTCTATTCTACACTTAAATACACTTCAGAAGGGTTTTGGATCAGTCCTGAGTGAGAGCAAAGAAAGAAGTGTTACTGGATTTATTCTGTTTGTTGGTATAATGTTTTGCAAATATGAATGCCCCAAATACTTGACTTCCTTATCAACTACAAACGGGAGGGGTTTATGTGAAACAGCACAACTGGGTGAGGCAGAAGGTAGCACTGTATCGAACAGTTCCAAATCGATATTATTTTCACAGGGCGGTGAGTGATTCCAGCCTTAAATATTAAGCCATTTGCTTAAAGTTAGAAACCACTGAAAAAGTGGCTGGGTTGATGTAACTTCCTGCTGCTGCTAAAAATGTAATCCCTGTACATCTTTCTCTCTGCTGTCCTCTACTTCCAGCTGTAATATGTCCTTGTTTACCCTGGTTCTGGTATCCACCTGACTCCTTAGCAAGCCGAATCAGCTTTCAGAGAATTGAAACTGAAATAACGATTGGTATAAGCGAAGTATAAATGGAAATGGGTGTGTGTAAGCACCAGAAGAAACAGCAGAACAAAGGTTAAAAAAATGGCCTGTCTTGATAACCAAAGACACAGTTTAAGGCAGTAAAATTGAGAAATAACATTGTTTCTCTCAAACCAGGAAGACCTGCACTCTGTAGCATAGACAACTTGTCTGCAGAAGACCCTACTGTCTGACAGCTGGACATAGCAGGAAGGTACAGCACATCACAGATGCCGTTTCTTTTCCTTTTAGTTCAAATGGAAGGAGACCATAGCCTCAGAAACTCAAAATGAAGAAACACAGAAAATGAGCAAATAAGTTGCCTGAAGTGAGTGAAGGCAGAAGTAGCCAGACCAAAGCACAAGGATGCCACCATAGTAACTGCTGGGTCTCACTAGCTTTCATACCCACTATTGGGCATAAAAGACCCGTGGGAAAGACTGAAGGAGTTAATGTCTCAAACATTGTGGTGGGGCAAGGTCTGCATAATGACCAACTCTACATAGCAAGGAACCACAGGTGAAAAGAAGCTGATCAGCTCAGCACAGGACATCAGCAACAGGATAGGTGTGCCCAAGGGTGCACAGTTCCGTGTTCTGATATGCTGAGCAGGCCAGCTCACCGTGCATGGCCAAAGATCAAACAATGGTCATGTCTGCAGGCAAGAAGTTACTCTCCAAATGACCCACAAGCATCCAGTCCTGATTTCAGCTTTTCACAGCATAACCACCGACCCATTTCCCGAAGGTTCTGAAAGCACAAATGGTGCAGGACACCTAATTAGCCTAGTGAGTTCAAGTGCCCACCTGAAGGAGGGGCAAGGAGATGATAAAAGTGTTACCTGATCAGAAAGTAATTCCCGAAACACACAAAGTGTTTAGAGAGGAGACATTGCTTTATTCAGTGCAGGGTGCAAAGTGGAAGATTTCCACAAAGCGAGCACACCTACTGAGATTTTCAGTCCATACTTATACACCACAGTTAAAACACCAAGCCTATCAAATACATATGTTCCGCCTAACTATTGCATATTCATTATGTTGAGCAGGAATGACGTGTTGTTCTCTTGAGCAATCATCCCAGAGTCTTCTATGTCTGGGCGGGATCTCTGGTGGTCGTCAGTGGTCTTCGGTGGGTGGTTGGGGAAGAATACCCCTACTCCTTTTGTCCTTTTATGGTCATGGGTCATCTCAGGACACCAGGGTCTTTCTTTCCCTTGCCAACCCCTCAGAGGAGGATGTATGTCCTTAATTAGCAAGTCTGTGACTCTTTAAGCATCCTCTATTGTAAGTAGAATCTTAAACTAGATAAGCTTTACCTTCAGTAAACATAATCTAAACAGTCCTTGATTAGCAAACATGCCACACTTCTTATGTTTTAGTTTTTTTTTTTTTCTTTAAACCATCATTGCCTTCTTATTTGTTAATCAGTCTTTTGAAGGCTTGAGGCAACAAAAGGACACAAACTGAAGCCCCACGTGCCTTCGGCCTCTGGAACTGGACACCTTGGCTGACTGGACCCCTTGGCTGACTGGACCAATGCTGGACCCAGGACCAGTGAAATCCTTCTCTTTTCTCTTCCTTTTTCTCTCTCTGTCTTGCTCTCTCTTCCTCTTCCCTTTTTCATAATCCCTACACCTCATCCCTTTAAGACACAAAACCGTTGACCACATCTGGCACTAGGAGCGGCTCCAGTTGCCCCTGGGCTCTTCTCTGAGAAGGAGTCTAGAAAGCAAGGGGTCCGCTCTGAAGCTGGTGACCCAACGGGAGGGCTCTCCTCCTTCCCTGAGTTGATCTATATGGTTACCATTGGTTACACAATTTACTGAGGTAGTTTCAGGGCAATTACTGTTGTGAGAAACCCTGCCACTTTCTGTTAATGCCTCCCAAGTTCAGGCTGCTTCTGCCATAAATAAAATGTTTAAACTGATCATTCGGTGTTGTTTCACCTTAATTGAGCCTGAGGGAATTCCGAACTCAACACCACTCCCTGGCCTGTCCAGCCCGGGTCGTGACAACCCATCCAAGGCAGTTTGCCACTGCCAGTGAAGAATAACCCAAGAGATGCCATAAGGGTGTGATAGTTGGTGCCCATCTTCCCTTACATTGCACGCAGGCATGGGTCCCAGCCAGACCCGCTGGGCACATGCACCTCAGTGCTTGTGAGTGTGGGGTTTGACAGTATGAATGAAGTTGAAAAAATTGAACGAATGTGAATGAAAGTGGGGGAATTGAGTGAAATGAATGCATAGCAAAACATGGCTTCTGCAGCTTAACTGGAGGCAGATGGGTTTTGAAAAAAAATTTTGCCTTGCCTGATGTATCTGCCGTCCAAACGCACAGTATGTTGCTATGCCCAATCCTGTGGAACTGCTCTGCTGTACGTGACGAAGAGGCTATTCCTGCTCTAAATAGCCTGCGCAGCCCGGCTTGCCTGTTAGCTCTGACCACATCAGCAGTTCTGTCCCTCTGGAGACGGCTAAAGTATGCGGAAACACCCTGGGAAAGATGCTGCCAAACTGAATTCCTCTCTTTTCCGGCATGTGGCCAGTTCAGTTCCTGTCATTGTCAGCCCCGTTCTACTTCTTGAGACCCTCTTTCAGGTCTCAGCTTTGGCTCACCTTATAGTTATTCTCTCCCATGCAACCAACTACTATTCTTGTTCTGGTTTCCCCAGACTGTTTCAAATAGCGTTTTGCAGAACATGCTGGGACCTTTGTTTTCTTGTCCCTCCTCCATTTCTTACCCCACCCTCCCCCAGTTCTGTACTGTCTGCTGAATTAGCTAACAGCTGCGTATACATTTGCCTGAGGATTTCAAAATAATTTTGATTTTTTTTTTCTCTGGAAACTGTTAGGTTATGTGATAAAAGCTCATCTGGTGGGAGGTGAGAGGTCTCTTCTCACCTGACATTCCTGCCCCACACACCCCCAGCAATCAGTTCAGAATGGTCTTGTCCCCAGCACAGGGACTGGTCTGGGGCTGACACTGTCTGCACCATAAATCATAACCGTGACTCTGCGCAGGTCCCTTGCTGGAGTGGGCTGGGGTGTGGGGCTGGGTGGGCAGGGACCTGTCCAGAGGGGAGGAAAAGAACCAGGATGGAAAAGGGGAGGGATGCAGGGGAAAAACAGTTTGGGATCGCGCAAGAGATTATGAAATTACAGTGAGAAATTTAGGGGAGGAACAAGTGTGGGAAAATAAAGGGGTAGCGAGCGACTGGAGTGAGCGCGGTGGTGCGAGTGAGTATGTGACGGACCAGCCGGTGCACAGGTAAAGTGGCCCGGGAGCTGGGGGCGAGTGGATCTCTGGGGACCAGCTCTGGGCACGAGGGGATCTGTTTGTCTCTAGGGGTGAGAGCACAGGGGCGTCAGCGATGGGACCTGGGAAGTCCTGGCCAGCTCCCTGTGTGTGTGATGGTCTGTACTGGCAACTGGAGTAGGGCTGTGCCTTGGGGCTTGTATGTCCAGGTGCCAGCAACTGGGGAGACTGGGATCCAGGGGCAGCTACTGGGCAGATTGAGTGTCTGAGCCCAGTTACTGGAAGGATCCACCTTGTACTTATGTGTGTGTGTACATATATATATATATATATATGTATCTTCCCACTAGCGGACGTCCAACCTGCTCAGCCAGAGAGGGGAGCAGGATGAGGCTGTTGGTGCTGATTATGTTCATGTGAGCTCTCTGAGTGTCTGTGATTCGTGTGGCCAGCCACTTCTATGTGTATGTATGTGGTGTGTGCGTGTCCCCTCTGTGTGGGTGTCCCCACTGGGAATACATTTTCAGCCTCGCTGCTGGTTGGACCTGGGGACAGGGAGCTGCAGCAGCCTCGCCTCTCTCGGACTGTTGCCTCCGGCATGAGATGTTTTCCTCTACCAGAAACAATTGCACTGGTTTTAGCTTCCAGAGATTACTGCAGAGGCTTTTGTTTATGTGGGTTTTAAATCTGTGTTGGGGAAATTACTTTCCTTAAAACCAGAATGGCACTCTGACATTTTACTTCATAATGTGAAAGTATTCCTAGCAGATTTTTTTTTCTGAGAAATTACTTCTCTACAGAGGAAAAATAAGCTCTTTTCAGAAGGCTGGCTGTGACTCTGTGTTAAACCTGTACCAGCATAGGGATTTTAAACAGAAATACACAGATTTATATGAGTGCAGCATGAATGGAAATATGTGTAGGTGAAAGCACCAGAAGAAACAGCTGTATTGGCAGCGAAGACCAGTGTTCCCAGGACACAGCTCCCGTGACTGTCCTGGCACAGACAGTCCTGTCTAGTTTAACTCCAAAGAGCATAGGCTCCTATAGCAAGCCTCTGCTATTGGTTTTCTTCGTTAGCGAAAGGGTCTTGCCTGAAGTCCAAACACTCTTTCGCCCTGTAGCTGTTCTGTAGCTCCCCAGCTGTCTTCCCTTAACCATAGCAAAGGGATCAATGGCTACCAAGACAGATTAGGAAGTGATCTAGGACAGTAGCTGGAAAGAAAATGGAAGGCAAACCTTAATCCCGCTCATCCTGGCTGACATGGAAGCTCTCTTCCAAATATGCTTAAAGTGGTAATGGTGGTTGTGAATTTGTAGGCAATTGCTGGTTTTCCTGCAGTTACATATCTATAAGGATATCAATAAATAAATGTGTCACTTGTGAGCTTCATGCAGTCACCTGCAGGTGTCAGGGAAGTTTATTGTTTTCCTGCTGCTCAGCTAGCTAAATGCATTGTTATGTGGCATCTTCCGTCTTCTTTGGAAGCATCAGCGTATGGCAGCAACTGTACCTCAAGGTTACCACAACCCGAAGAGAAGTGAGGGGACGAGGGTCAGAGTGAGCGTGGTTGGGGGACAGCACACTTCCCTGGTAGAAGCAGTGCGGTTTGAGGCTCAGCTGTAGTGCCTGTACACAAGTGCACACAGCGTGGGGAACAAACAGGAGGAGTCAGAAGTCCATGTGTAGTTGTAGAGTTGACCTCTTTAGGATTACAGAGACGCAGTGGGATAGCTCGCCTGACTGGAGCACTGCAACTGGTGGATTGAAGCTTTTTGGGAAAGACAAGGTATGAAGCCAAAGAGGAGGCTATACACCTGCTGTACACCAACACAGAAGAACTAGTTGGATGTGAAGGTTGAGAGCAGCCTTTTCTGCACCAAACATGAGACTGTGGAGTTTAAGATCCTCAGAGGAGTGAGTGATACAAACAGCAGAATTACAACCCTGAACTTCCCAAGAGCAGATTTTGGCCTGTTCAGTGACCTGCTTGGCAGAATCCCATGTGAAACTGCCCTGGAGGGCAAAGGAGCCCAGGAGAACTGGTTGATCATCAAGGACAATTTCCTCAAAGCCCAAGAATGGTCCATGACAGTGTGTGGACAGTCGAGCAGGCATGGCAGAAGGCCAGTGTGGGTGAATGTGGAGCTCCAGACTGAGCCAAAAGACAAAAAGGAAGCACACAGAAGTTGGAAGCAGGGACAGGTTATTTGGGAGTAATACAAGCATGTAGAAATGTGGTTATGAATGCCAAAGCTCAGCTGGAGCTGGAACTAGTGAGGGAGGTGAAGGGCAGCAGGAAGGGTTTCTGTAAAGACACTGGTAGCAAAAGGAAGGCCAAGAAGAGTATGCACACACTGGTCAATGGGGAAGGAGACCTAGTAAAAAGTAATAGGGAAAAGGTGGAGGTTCGCAATGCCTTTTTTTTTGCCTCAAGTTTGCACTGGTAGGGTTTGCCCTCAGGTATCCCAGGTCCCTGAGACTCTTATCAGAGTCCATGGGCATTAAGCAGTACCCACAGCAAAGGAAGAAGAAGTTAGGGATCACTTAACCCACTTGGACATGCAGGATGCCATGGACCGGAGCGGATGGGTCTGAGGGTGCTGAAGGAGCAGCCCAACATCATTGCAAAGCTGCTCTCCGTCCTCTTTGAAAGGTCTTGGCAGTTGGGGGAGATTCCTGATCAGTGGTAAAAGGCAAACACCTCACCCTCCTGCAAGAAGGTAGAAAGGAGGATGGTCCAGGTCAATCAGCCTCACCTTGGTCCCTGTGAAGGTTGTGCAGCAAATCCTCACAGAAGCCATTTCCACGTGTAGGAAGGGCAAGAAGGTGACTGGGAGCAGTCAGCACAGATTTACCAAGGGCAAAGAACGGTGACCAACCCCATTGCTTTCTCTGACAAGTTGACTGACCCCATGGACAAGGGGAAGCCGAAGGATGTTGTATACCTTGGCTTTAGCAAGGCCTTTGACACAGTCTCCCATAGTTTCTGTGTAAGCAAATATGGGCTGGATAAGTGGATGACAAAGATGGGTGGAAACTTGGTGGCTGGCCTACTCATGTCAGAGGTGTGATCAGTGGTGCAAAATCCAGCTGGCAACCAGCATATTAGTGGGGTCCCTCGGGGACTCTGATTGACCAGTAAACCCCTACAATGGAAGAAGGCTCAGTGGAGATGGCCAAGGGCAATGTGCCCATGAAGCTCAGAGAGTAACATGGGGTGTGACCGACCATGGCTGTTGCAAAGAAGCTGACTTGGTCTCAACACAAAGGGGACCAGAGGGTGGCCTTTGTTGTTGATAACGGGCTATGTCAGTTGAATGGATCAGCTGCTGGTGTAAATGTTTCTTTCTGAGTTCATTAAAAGAGCACAAGTGTCTCCCTGAGTTAGCCAGACTGGCATGGGGGGAGTGAATATGAAGCTCAGCCCAACATAAAAACTGAACAACTAACAAAAGAATTTCAAAGAGAGCAATGGGCTTGAGCTGGCTTCAACCCACGTATTCTTTTCTGGGAACTGGGGATACCCAGCATCATTATGGTGAGCATATTATACAGACCTGTAATGGGAATCACATTGGTATTGTGATTGAACTGTGTATTGCGATTGCTATGTTTTGCTAAATGTAACTTTCATTTGTATTGTATTGCATTTTCAGTATATTTTGTATCTCCCTGCTAAATCAGAAATCCCATGTAACATCAACTATCTTCAGATAAGCAAATTTGTTATTAAATATTACACCCTCCACACATGGAATGTCTAAAAGAACCTGATCAGAGAGAATTAGACTCTGACAGGGATCAGTACTGGGATCATAGTGTTTAAACTCTTCATTAAAAACCTTGATGACAGGACAGAGTGCACTCTCAGCAAGACTGCAGATGGCACTGAATTGGAAGTAGTGGTCAGTATGTTGAAGGGCATGGCTGCTATTCAGAGGGACTCAGACAAGCTGGAGAAGTGGGCTGACAGGAACCTCGTGAAGTTCAATAAAAGCAAATACAAAGTCCTGCACCTGGAATGGAATAATCCCATGCAACAATACAGGCTGTGGCAGACTGTCTAGGAGGGAGCTCTGCAGAAAGAATCTGGGGGTCCTGGTGGACATCCAGTTGACCATGAGCTTACAATGTGCTCTTGTGGCAAAGAAGCCCATCAGTGTCTTGGCATGAGAGTAACGTGAGACCACCAAGCTGGCTGAGGCTCTGGCACATGATGTATGAGGGGAGGCTGAGAGAGCTGGGTCCGTCCAGTCTGGAGAAGAAAAGGCAAAGGGGAAACCTTTCAGCCTTGAATATTTGGATGAAAGTTAACAATCTCAGCACAACAAAAGGTGAGACTTATACAGTGGGAGATGAAGGTAAAGAGAGGGTAATTAGTTGTTTGTTTTAGTAACTAATATCCACAGGCACAGTAGTCATTTTTGGAAGGACCATTGTATTTATACTTGCAGAATAAAATAATGAGACACAAGCTTAACACAGTTTCTAACCATCGTGAAAGCTTTCATGAAAAACCAAACCCTTAGCAGATCTTCTAACTGCTCTGTCAGAGTTGGCAAATCTAAGTGACAAGATGTATGTTGGAGCTTTCTCCTAAGGAAAGGAGATTCTCTCTTTAAGCATGCTTTATGCATTTGCATTTGTAAATCAAATCCAGCAGCCAGTTCCTTCACAGTAGACTCGTAAATCTTTTTCTGTGGGAATACAGGACCATAGGAGCATTGCACTTTGGTTATTATATCACTATGAGGCATGATGTTGTCAAAGTCCAAACCTTTAGAAAACGCACCCTATTGTGCTATTGCCTTTGAAGATCAATTAATGTTAAAACATCTTCAGAACCTATTGTACAATCTCTATGAGGCTGACTGCTTTCACTGCTACACTAAAAGGGACCGTATAACCTTTCTTACCTTAAATCATTATATGCTTACTTTGCTCTCAGTTCAGCACCCAGCTGAACAACTTAAAAACGGTTGACCTCTGCAGATCCTTCAGCTCAACCTCTCTCAAACAAAACTGGTTTCTGTTTGCATAGCCATTAGTCAGTGGTATAAGCAAGAGTATCTTAATGCGTTCCCTGGACTAGGTGATGTAACCGTGCCCTGCATTATGCAGTACGCTCCCTGCAGCCATGACTGCAGAGTTTAAAGTGATAATCAGTGCCCCAGCAGCATTCACTCCCCATCCTGGGGAACTGGGCTGCCTGGACTCTTGACCAATGCTGCTAGGCAGCTACCTGGCCTTGAACAGAGCTCTCAGAGACAAAGCTGCAGGCCTTTCCATGGGGGCTGCCCCAGCTTCTCTTGGGAACCGTGTTTAAGCCAAGAGCCTCGTCCCTCAGCCCCACCGCCGCTGGGCTGAAGCTCTGCCTGTACCTATCCGCTGGCAACTGGCACGCAGTGGTGGCTACTCACGGGGCTACGGCTTCTCTCCATCTCCAGCTGCTGCACTGCATTGCAAAATAAAGTCCGAATAAAAAATCCACTGAAAGAGGAAGATTTAACCATCTGGCCCCAAAGTACCAGGCTGATCAGATGCTGTGGCAGTCATACCTGTTCTTTAGTTTTCAGTATTTTTTTTTTTCAATGGAAGAGGGTGTTCTTTTCAGCAATCTCAGCTTTCCATAAAAGTAAGCCTACTGTCATGCAAAGCATACACTTTTTGAAAAAGTTAGCAGAGTCAGCAACCACCAAAACCAATTTTGACATAGTTTTCAGCCACCCCCCTGGTTGTAGTAGCAGGAAGTCCCAGATTAGAAACTTCTTTTGCAGACCAGCCAAGTCTGGCACTAAATTGATTCAGCCTTCTCTAGTGGGTGAGGGATTACCCTTACCCAGAGTTGCTTATAAAATCCCATCCCTTTGCCATGGGAATCATTCCTACAACCTCTGCAGAATCTAGTCACTGTAGCTAAAACTCTGCTTCATCAGCAAAGACTGCGCAAATTTAAGCCTACGATTCATGGGGAAGTGAGTGTGTTCAGAAGTCTCTGGCTTGCTTTTGAACTATTTCCAGTCACTGTTTTTGTTAGCTTCGTGGTGAAAGAGAATTTTAATAGCTGTCTTTAGAGACCTTTATTTTGTGCATTGCATACCAACCGGTCTTTTCATTCATCTGTTCACTTCTCTCTGAACTAGCAGAGAGAAAGTTCCAGAGAAAACTCTACAAGTTTTCCTAGTTCAGAAAGTTATTTTCTTCTGGTTTTTGCCATTTGGAAAACCTGAATTCCTTTGCAATCATTAATGATGAAAGCTTTCTTTTCTGTTGCTGCCTGCTACAGGGAGTACTTGTATTGGAGGAGCTTTTCTGGAGGAACTCATGTTGTCCTGGGGATGTATTAATTACACAGACAATGGATTTTCTACAGCTTCAACTGATGTTCTGCCCATAGGTTTGACAAGGGATTACAGACAATGCCACAGTTTATGAACATGAGTTGTTTTCTTCTTGTCAGCTGTGTGCTATTCCAATCTTTGTTATAGGTGAGCCAGTTATGGGCAGAGCTATCAACCATCGATACATCAAACAAGCAGACATTTAAGAAGATATTCACACCATCTAAGGTAAAGCATCTTTCTTAGACAGTGTTTCAGCAGGACACTCAGCGGACTACACAAGGAGCCTGGGAGAGCTGACTGAAGCACCCTGTTCTGTGTAGTTAGGCAGACAAAATAGTTTGATTAGTATTGCCCTGAAATGAGTTGTTGGATGAAGTTCCCTCCTCATTTCTGCAGTCTCTGCCATCACTGTTTCGCTATATTTGGATTCTAGTGTTATTGCTTTGGGGTGTTCACTTCCCTCTTTCAGCCAAAGATAGAGCTGCAGAGGCCCAGCAGCAATGTACATCGCCACATTTACTAACCGCATACTAATATTCGTGGCCTGACTGCTGCTCAGGATGCCTTCTACCACCGAAGGCAGAGGTCATTGTTAGAAGGTCGATGCAACTGGGCTAATCCTTGCTGTGAAAATTGTCTCGGGGAAGAAGTGCTCAGTTCAAATAATTTAAATAAAAAACAGCATCAAAGGGGTTTCTAAAGTAATTAACCACACATATTTAACTGGCAATCAGTGATCTGTACATTAAGGATCAATATTGCTGATACAACAGATAAATCACAATGCTAGGCACTTATGAAATCTCAGTAACTACCTACACATTTCTAAAGAACCCTCTATTACTAATTTCAAGAAATTCCAATTGAACACACGCACGCACATACACACAGTCACAGGGGTACATGCACAAACCTCTCCTTTCACAGGACAAGCAACACCACCCCCCCCCATCCTTCTGGAAGTAAGGGTTCCCCTACTTGCACTTATGTTTCTCCAGCCTTATGGGTACCCGTACCAACCCCTACCACTCTCTGGTCCACACACCAGTGAGAAATCACCCGCAGCTCATGTACATAGCCCCAGGTACTGGTCCATGCTGGCTGCACCGTGCTGTGGCTCTGCTACCTGGGTGCAGGCTCCTGACGGCATCCGACCGGCAGGCTGCTCTGTCCGGCATAAGCAGTGGTTGGGGTGCTGGCAGGGTGACTTCTGGCAGTGCCAAACCAGGTTTTGGCTCCTGCTGTTTCCAGTCCAAGGTCTCTCCCTTCTTATTAGAAATTTTCATGCTTCTCTTTTACTTCTTTGCATCCTGCTGCTTTGTTTCAGAAACCTCCTTGAAATTCCCTGATTTCTGTTTGATCAGGGTGATGGTCATATTCCCCTTTAACACAATCGGTTTTGGGCACCTGCCTTCTAGATAATTTATATGTTTGATCCATTCACTCCCTGAGTGCACTCATATTTTTATTCTAACTGGTGAGCTTCTTCAGGGTATTTGCCAAGGCTGGGACATGAGCACCCAAAAAGGGTCTTACAGTCATAGTTATGACTGCAAATCCTCTAGGTAAGTTTATGTCAGCCAAAGGAGACTTTGTGCCAGTAGAGTTAAACCAAAAAGCAATTTTTCCAATACAAGTGGCATTCTCATGGTCGGTGGTAGTAGGAAAAGACGGGGAAAATTTTCAGCTCTGGATCACATTTTTCTCAACCCTTCCAAGCAAAGAGGTACTAGGGAAAACTTAATAACGCAAACCTTTAAATGAAGCAATGTTGAAAGACCCTGCATGTGGAAATAACCTCAGTTGTGACTGCAGTCTCCTAGAAGATGATGGAACAAACCCTCCTGGAAACTTGTTTAACATCGTGTTTAACATTTGGTTAAATGATGAGCACACCCTTATCAAGCTCACAGATCATGTGAAACTGGGAGAAGCAGTTTCTACACTGCGAAGTAGGCCTGTCACTCAGAGGGATCTTGACAGGCTGGAGAAATGGGCTGACAGGAACCTCGCGAAGTTCAACAAGAGCAAATGCCAAGTCCTGCACCTGGAAGGGAGAAACCCCATGCAACTGTACAAGCTGGGGCTGACTGTCTAGGAAGGAGATCTGCAGAAAAGAACCTGGGCGTCCTAGCAGACAACCAGTTGACCATGAGTCAGCGATGTGACCTTGCAGCAAAGAAGCCCATCAGCATCCTGGGCTGTGTTAGTAAGAGTGTAGCTAGCAAACCCAGGGAAGTGATCTTTCCCCTCTGCTTGGCACATGTGGGACCACGTTTGGAGTTCTGTGCCCAGTTTTGTGTTCCCCAGTACAAGAAGGATAATGACATACTGGCACAAGAGTAACGGAAGAACACCAAGTTGTTTGAGGTTCTAGTATGTGACATGTGAGGAAAGGCTGAAAGAACTCAGTCTGTCCAGCCTGGAACAGAGAAGGTGAAGGTGAGACCTTATTGTGTATTCTACTATGAAAAGCATGGTGGAAGATGGTTACACAGAAGAAGGATCCAGACTCTCAAGGTGCACAGGGAAAGGATGAGAGGCAACAGATACAAACAAGAGACCTTCCACTTAGATGTGAGGAAAAAATTCTTCCCAGTGAGGATGGTCAAACACTGGGACAGGTCCCCAAAGAGGCTGTTGGATCTCCATCCTTGGAGTTATTCAAAGCTTGACTAAGCAATATCCTGAGCAAAATCCATCTAACCTTGAAGATGGCTCTGCTGTGAACAGGAGGCTGGATGAGCAGACCTCTGGAGGTCCCCTCCAACCTGAATTATTCTGTGATTCTATAAGAAAGGGAGGAGGAGTGATACCAACTCCCCTCCTCCATTAAAGATTTCAGCTTGAAACGTCAGATAAGGACTGCAATCCTGCAGGCATATGAACACAGGTGCATAGAGCACAGGACAGTGTGGAAAGGACGTGTTGTTCTTATCAGCCTTGTCTGGCCCAGCATGTTCTGCACTTTGTTACAGGGGCTAATCCTGCTAGCACTGCCTATTGCCTCCTCCAACACCACATCCACGGCTGAGCCCTGCTGTGCTGCGTTGCCTCAGGCCTCCTTATAGCTTTTTATGACCTGCCTAGTTGCAGATACCCCATTTCTGGGCTTTCAGGTTCTCTTGCTTGCTTGAAAAAGGCCCTTTTTTGAGGCCAGCTGACCTTGTCTCCTACTTTTTCTTTCTTTCCTTCTTTCTTTTTTCTTTCTTCCTTTCCTTCTTTCTTTTTTCTTTCTTTCTTCTTTCTTTCCTTTTTTCTTTCCTTCTTTCTTTTTAATTTCTTTCTATCTATCTATCTATCATTGAACTTCTGAAGGAGAGATAGACTGTCCTTTGTATTCCAGTATTCGCATTAGCCTGGTCCTTTTTGTCTGCACTGTCCAAGATTACAATTTCCTCCTAGCACTCTAGTCCTGCACTGGCCGAAACCTTCCAGCCATCAGATAAAGGTACTTTACAGCGCCCAGCATGCTCTGCTACAGTCATTTTAACCAGTCACGCATTTGCTCTATTAGCAGTCTTTACCAGCATTAGCTAATATTTACCATTTGTTAGCATAAGCCTGAATCCACAAGAGCTAATTGTACAGTGAAGACAGCATGGTGAGTCTCTTGAGCACCTCAGTCTCTCTTCAGTAATCCCCCTTGCTGTGAGATAGTGGAATGCTGAAAATCTGCAGGAGTTGGTTGCACGTCTTTGGGCTAGATGAAATATTACTGTGATTTAGAGCCTGTGGAGTAAGCTAATAGTAGAGGAAAATGGTAAGAATTTAAAGAGAAGGACAAATGAAGCTAAGCTCCAACCCAAACCAAATGTTTAGCTTGTTAAAAAAAAAAAAAAACCCACCAAAAAAACCCAACTCAAAATTTCCAGTCATGAAGGATGGAAACTGAATGAAGAAAAAAACATCGGGAACAATAGGACAATTTGCAGGCTGGATTGTTCTCCACGTAATATCAGACCCACCAGATCTCATGCTGCCTGTGCAAAGCATAAGAATTTGTCATTTGGGTCTTCCTTATCTCCTTTCCCACGTGCAGGGCCAACACCTCACACAGCTGTGGTACCAGGCTGGAGCTTTTCTCCTCGTGTGGTGCTTCCCGACCCAGGAGCACGGAGAGCAGGAACAAAACTCAAAGAGTAGCTGGTAGGCAGAAGACCAGTGGGTGTCAACGACTCAGAAAGGCAAAGAGTAAAAAGACTGGTCAGAAATTAAGGAACCAAATATGTGGTGATGACGTAGTAAAAAAATGCGTTACATCACAGCTGCCCTGCTGCTTCTGTGTCCTGGGAGAGAGGCAGGGATAAAAGCAGCCCTTTTGGGAGACACAGCTGCTGGTGAGTTTGTAACCACTAGATGGAACCCAACGACTTTGCATTAATTCACTCATCAGCTGGAGGGAGCTAATCCTGATTTTAGGTAAGGCTGTGGGTCTGGTAGCTGAGTGTCAACACCTGTGCTCAGTAGCACAAGGCTTGTATGGACATACCGTGAGTGCTCCCCAGATGTGGGTGAGTAATTCTTTTACTCCAGTGAGCAGGGACACTGAATATTTTACGTTCAAGCCATGGAAATGTTACTGGTTCCTGCTGCATGGCACAAAACCCTCTGGTGATTCGATGAAGAGCGCTGGGATACATCCTGCACTAGACAGACCACCAGCATGTGATTTTGGGTAAGTCATTTAACCTGACTGCAGCTTGGCTCTCCCATCACTAAAGTGAGTTTTGAAGCTATCTGCATTGAAGTGTGCTGAGCGTCCAGTATGTTATTTCTGAAATGATTTAATGCTCTTGGGTGGGGTACATCGTGCCAATAGACAGTGGCAGACAAAAATGTGGTTGTCTAGAAACTGCTGCTCTGCCACAAACCCTGCACTCTGCTGTCTTCCAGGTTTCTGGGCAGCAGGAAGAGGAGAATCCAGACTTACTTTCTTACAGCCCACTAAATAAAACAAACTAAAGGAGAGTTGCTACTGATTTCTAAAAAGCTTATAATGTTTAACTATTATAAAGAATAACCAGTATTACAAAGCCTAGAGGCCCTGAGCAAGATCAGGTCTCTGTTGTACCATGTCTTGTACTAACACAGAGTAAGAGGAATTCCTTCCCTTAAGCAGGTTACAGTCTTCATAGAAAAAAATGTACCTGGGGACAAAGAAAGCAAGCAGTGCCCTACTAAATGCAAACAAGCCATCACTTTACATAAGGGAATTCAGAGGGAAAAGAGTAGCTCAGCAGCTGGTGTAAAGCTGACATAGCACCACTGATGCTGTGAGTTTACAGCAATTTGTACCAGCTGAGGATATGCCTAAGGTAGGCGAAGTGTCTTTCTTAATGTCATATTCAAAGCCTAGCCTGGAGTTGAACCAGATCTTCAGAACCCTAATCTCAAGGCTTTCCTTTTCATGCGCTTGCTTTCCCACCGGCCAGCTCCTGGAAGAGCGGCTTGCTTGTCTCAGGTTGGGGTCCTCAAGGACTCAGCTGAAACATCATTGCACACAGCTTGTAGGAACCTAGCTGGTGTTTTAGATGGGCACACAGTATTGTGGCAAAAGACTGCTTCAGATCTGAAAAAGACTGAAAAATTCGAATTCATTGTTTTAAAGGAGGGTCAGGTGGAAGGAAAGTAGAATTCTTGCTATTACCAAGCAAATTTTAAAAATAATTCATATTCTAAGCTATGCTTGATGATTAAATGTTGTCTTTTCTCATTGAACACAGTGTGATATATTGCTGTCTAACCTTTTATCAGATAATTGAGTTGTGTAGTAATAGAATATATTGCTCCAGATGAATTAGCAGCCTGCAAAAGCCATTAAAGATTATTTTTCCTTACCTGCATTGGGGTGATATTGTGACTATATTAATAGCAGCCATACAGTACAGAGCAATATGGAGATACTTGATTTCTCAAGACACATGGGAGGCAGATGGCTCCAAAAATATTGCTCAACATTTACCTTTCAAATACACCCCACCCCACTCCCCCCTCCCCCTCGCCCCAGGAATAACTGGTAACTATTCTGAGAAATGTTTACAAGGTATCCAGCTGAAGATTAAAAAAATTTTAAAAAAAAAAAAAAATTTGTCAACTTGCATGTATAAATAAAAGGCACAACAAGAAACCAACAAAAGTCACCAGAATATTGAAAATTGAGCAGGAAAGCCTGCTTGGTTAGTGGGATGCTAGTGGCCTCTCAGGTATACTGTTCTTTAAAGAAAGAAAAGCCAGATATCCTACAGGTACATTTTGCTGACTGTCAAAAGCCTGCAGGGAAAGTGGTAGGGAAGTTGGTTCCTAATCTAACTCATCAATTAATTGATAGCTTATATGAAATATATGAATTGATAGTAGAACAGTCCAAAACTCCAACTTAAAAGTTTGTAGAGTGTTTAGGCTTTTAGACTTCCAAATTCAGCTCGTGCGTTTAACAGAAACAGTTTACAGAACCTAATTTGAAGCCACTGAAGTTTCCTTTGGAGGGGTTCAACTGGCAGAGTAAAACTCCAGAGAAAACATTACGGAGCAGAGTTAGTACCACTCACACAAAAAACATCTAGAAAAAGAAAGAGGATGAGTGCCATACACGTGGGAAGCCAGTCCTCCTGATTCACAGAACAAGCCAAGAACATTGAATTTTCCACTTTTGGCATTTTTTCCTGTCTGTGTGGGGTTATTAAAGCAAGATGCAAATCTTTCGCTTTGCAATGCTAGCGACTAGAGGAAGATCAGTCAAATGAGGTACTGGGATTGAGAATAGGTTGAACAAGTTTGCTTTTTTTTTATTGAAAGCTTGCTCTGCACGTGAATTCTGAATTTCCTGGCTTTAGTCAGTGCTCTTCTCCTTCTGTTTCACAAATGCTAACAACTGAACAACTTCATCCTCCAGCTCTTGGAAAAAAGCAGTTTGCCTCAGAGACTTTCTGCAGTATTCTTGGAAATAAGGACATAAATGACTTGTGAAAAGGGAGTAGTAGGGTGGTTGTAGCAGTCTCAGCATATAAGAGACTGTGCTTGTAATGATATATTTTATTAATATTATGTAAAGTGGCAAAACTTTAAAACAGTAACTAACATTTTAATGACTCATTGCTGATCCTCCTAAAAGAGTCAATAATAAATATGCATTCAGCTGTTTCTTTGCTTTCATAAAGCTGTTTTACACTGACCACACAGAAATATTGTCTTCCAGGTTGAGACTACTGACATGCATCCACAACTTGTGCTTAATTATGCAATCCTTGTGGTCTTGGCTGGAGACAGTTTTCCTAGACTTTGGGCTTGATTATCTTCTGTGATATGCAGGCATCTGTTTATTGGAGGGCATAAGTCTGTATTAAGAAAGCCTGTTACTGATGTGCAACATTCACAAATGATTAAGGCTTTATATTTAGTTTAATCCTGTTCCATCTATTCTGGAATACTTCTGCCTCCAGGAAAGGGGAGCTAACTGGTTTTGGTTTTCCAAATAGTAGTTTAACAAACAAAAACAGGTTTAAAAATTAAATATAGGATCATGTGTTTCTCCAAGCAGACTGGACTTTCATGCTTGGGAAGAAACTGGAAATTGCATGGGGGTTACATACTTAACCAGCTCCAGGATGCTTTCAGTTCCAGCTCTGAATGCCTGCAGAACCAAAGTGCAAAGATAGTGAGTGCTGGGATCAGGAACAAAAGGGGAGGGAGATGAGTTAGTTTTGGTGATTCCAACAACAACAACAAAAAGGTGTGGATTTTGTCAAGCTTTTTTCTATTTAACTATCAGTGGTGATTATAAGCCAGAACTCACACCACTAGTTGACACAGACCTTTTACACATCCTGCAGCTCCATCTGACTAGAGCAGGACCAGTGACAAGGCTCGGTAGGTGGGACTGAGTTCAAGGAATTGTGCGTGATGCCTGTGCTCCCTTGGTCTCTGTAGCCAATATAGTTCTAGGTGATACAACCGAAGGAACCCAGAGGGTGGCCCAGCTCATCAGCCATGAAGCATCTGCGTTAGGGTGAGCTGAACTGCTCTCTAGGCTCCCTTGACCGTATTGTCTAGGAGTGCAGTCCAGTTTCTCAATCCCAGGCACCCAGGGCCATCTGGGATGTCATGCCATATCTGCCAGCTTTCCAGCCAACGCTACAGAAGGTCGCTGAGCCTCCCATAGACCTTACGCTATATCCGCCAGTCCTGGGCAGATGTCTTCAGTATCCATACGTACAGACTGACATACATACAGTCACACATACAGACTGACAGACGCTCAGAAGTGGGTATTCTTTTCTGGAGGCAAATTTCCACCCTCTTCCGTGGTCATGTTGAGGCCAACAACATCTTGAAAGTCCAATCTTTGCGTGTAGAGCAGTGACGCTTCAGGTCAAAAGCATTGCACAGTTGGTATGCAGCAAGGCCACAGAAAAGCTCAGTGCTTCCTTAAAGATTGAATGAACAGAAAGAAGAATAGAAAGAACTACCTTAGATCACTGACTCAAGACCAAAAAACCCTTAAAGCTCCAAATCTTTCTCTCATAAAATTTCAAGTACGGTTGACCAACAAAGGCAAAGCTGGAAGCTTTGGTCTAAATCACATATCATCAAAAAATAAAAGGTGGCACATAAGTTTTACTATGCTGTGGTGACTGAGAAACAAGAGCGTGGTAATTGTTTGCAAACCAGTGCTGGAAACTTCCTGACTCTTCTGAGATACAGAAACTTGATCTGAGGATGATGCAGCAGTAATCACCATTTTACCTGAAAAATATTACCAACAGTCTCTTCTTTGGAGGCTGAAATGATAGGAAATATAGATGCGGCAAATTAATGTAGGAACATATGTTAGAATGGACAAAAAGCTGAAAGAGAAGAGGACAACATCAAGATGATGGCAGCATGCACTCTGGATTAAAAGGCAGTGGTGTTTTTCAGGCATATAGGAAATCACCAAGCTAGCGTAGTGTAGGACAGATTAAGGTTGCGGCACAAAATTGGAGTCAGCATTTGAAGTTTTCAGTTTTCCTGCAGTTTTTCTTTAGATCTGGTCATCACTTGGACAGGTTTTTACATATATTTCTATACCTAAAGACATACTTAAAGGTTTTCAAGAGCTTTTAGATTTTTTGCCAATCTTAAATAGCACTTCTGTGCAGCTGTGAGCACCCATGGCTAAGCAGAAAGGTGTCCTTGCTTGTTGTTTGTAGCACCTAAGCAGCAGGGTTGTTCAGGATCAGAGGCTCAGCGGTTCAGTCAGGTCAGCACCTATTAGCGCTACAAAGACCACCAGCCACCATGGCTGCACCTATACCAGCAATTTAAACGGTGTCAGAGAACATCCCCAGCTATGGAACACAGTCACCCACCCCGTTCAGTTGTTACAGTGGTCCTCGGTGGCACCTTTTGGTTTGTACCAACTCCTGAGCAAAGCCCAGGCATGGTTCAGGAGTTGATGTGGGCCAGGGACCATTCCTCAAAGGAGGTTTGGGTGCAATCAGGCTGATTTGGAGGGGTGAGTTTAACAGTGAGGTTGTTGGCCAGCAGGGCCAAAGAACTGTCTTGGGGACGCTACATTTACTAGCATACATGTTACCTGAGAGTACCAGATACAGTCTGGATGCGCTGGCTAATTAACCTTGCTGGGCAAGGGAAGATATTATCCCAGTTAAATCACTACACTAAAAAGGTCGCAGTACCTCCGTCGCCTGCAGTGCCCTGGGCATCTCTTGATGTCCCATCCTGACAGGCACTGTCCAGATGCAGATGGTTTCTGCCTGTCAGTGGGCAGGAAGGCTTTGCATCCAGCAGTTTCCCTCACGGCTGTCGCTATGTGCCAAGGTAGCATATTTTTTAGCATCCCATCTGTGGGCAAACATAGACTTTTGCAGCACTGAATGTGTATGATACGATTGACTGGAGTGCTTTGTGGACATTTGCATGATTGAAGGAAACAGACCTTTCTCCTGTCCCATAAGCTGTATCACCCTTAAGCTCCTTGTGACCCTCGCCAGCTTTCTCCGCTCTCAGACAGAGCGCACCAAGCTTTCTTCAGGGCTCAGACTTTCTCCTGTGCTGTAGACAGGCCAGCAAATTGGTCCCTAGACATCTCTCTTGGCTTTCAGCCCTTTCTAGCTTAGGAGAAACTAACAGATGTGCCCTTTTGCTGTTCTGCTCTGAGCTCATTACAGGTTTCCAGGCAGGGGAAATTAGCAAAGTCTCCTTAGCATCTGCCTTTTCCAGCTGAGGAGCAGTCACAGGCAGACAAGCTCCTCAGCCCCGGCTATCTGATCTTATTTGGGCACAGATCCCTGTAAGTTCGCCGCCCGAACCGTCCCCCTCCTTTGCCGCTTGTGCCAGCCCCAGCTGGTCCTCCCGGCTGCGCGTACCTTTTCTTTCACAGGGGAAATGAACTTGCTGTGCTTCAAGAGGTCAGCGCCTTCGTGGCGTTGCTCCAGAGAATTTGCAATTGGTTTAGATCAGGAGTCAGAAAACCGAAAAAACCCTCTAAGGCTTTAGTTATATTTCTTTAACGGTGGTAAAAGAAGCCATGGATCTGTTGTCAATCAGTTGCCATGGTTATTTATTTTTCTTAAAGCCTCAGGTCCTACAGCCCAGTAATTACCTGAGAAACTTGGTTCTTGCTTTAAAAGAAATTATAATAACAGCTGTGGATAAAGGCATGGAAATACTCATTCTAACAGGCAAAACAAGAAAGTTAAACCCCGAAACAACAACAACAAAACAACAGGGGCAGATACACGGATGTGAAGGGGGGAGGATGACGGCCGACTGGGCCACATCCTGGGTGGCACGTCCCCGCACCCGATCATCTGATGAGGAGCAACCTCGGTGTCAATTCATGTGACAAGGGCCCACGCCAGACCCAGTCGTATGACAAGGAAGGGAAACACTGTCCCTTCTGCCAGGCCATCCAGTTACGCAAAGAGGAAGGTCTGTTCCTCCTCCTCTCCCCCGGTGCATCCCCTCGTCGGGCTCCAGCGCCGGCAGAGCCAGGCTGTCACGTTGGGCTTTGAACCTCAGAGTTATGAGCACTTAGAGCAGGCAGCAGGAGGCAGGGGAGGGCAGCTTAATCACAGATCTCTCATTTGGCAAAGCAACGTCATGAAGTAAATTTTGCTGGTGCTGTTTTAGAGCTTGCTGGTTTTAAGTGTCTACACGGGGACCAAACCCTTCATCACTGATCAACCATTATCATGATTGATAATCATGGGGACTGTTAAGATTGTTAAATCCATCGTGGCGGTGCCTTAGCAAAAAAACCGTTCTGTAATGTGAGACAATGCCTTTGCAGTTCTTGTTTACTTGTAGTAACTTCAATATTAACAATGAAGTCTAGAAAAAACTTTACGCTTGTTTCTTTCACCAGCAGAATGTTACTGGGAATCAAGATGATACTATTACAGTGTCTAATAGTGGGGCAACGAGCTATAGGAGACTCTTACCTAGGATGTGGAAGAGTTAACTCACACTGGGCAAGCTTTGAACCAAGAAGGGATATTAATTTTCTGAAGAAGTTGGTCCTACTGAGCCTCAAGCTGTTGGAGCTTGGTGCAGAAGTTATCAAGGGAAATCTATACATCCTGTGAAATGCATTGGGGTGGACAAGATAATCACAACAAAGGTAGGGGCTGATGAAGTTATAGGAGTTTACTCCAGTTTTATGCTAGTATAAGTTCTCCTATGCTAAGCCACTAGCCTTATTACAAGAGATGCCGTGATCCTGTAACTGCACCTCAGAGGGAGCCAGACAGCACTGCTTCCTCTGCTGGATGTATTTTTAGCCTTGGAGCTGTGATGGACCTGCAAGAGTAATGTGAAGCAAAGGCAAATACACGGCAAGCACAAATGGGACAGCCCCGAATATACGTTTGCATGACATTGGCTAATTGCCTAAACTCCTGCTATAGTCAGTGGAGACAAAGAGATAATTGCCCTGTTCCTCTGACCCATTTCAGACACCTGTGGTAGGAGGAGATGAACTTCCAGTCACTAAAGCAAGATCTTTCCCTCTCAATGCCCCAGAGTGATAGGGGAACAACTGATTTGGACCCCCAGCTCTGTTGATCGCAATGAATGTGTTGTTTTCTTGGTGTCCATCCGTAAACGTGA
This sequence comes from Haliaeetus leucocephalus, assembly GCF_000737465.1. Classification (NCBI taxonomy): domain Eukaryota; kingdom Metazoa; phylum Chordata; class Aves; order Accipitriformes; family Accipitridae; genus Haliaeetus; species Haliaeetus leucocephalus. The sequence goes on from NW_010972909.1 coordinate 1,927,254, forward strand.
CAGCAGAATTAAACCCCATTTGAGGAAGGAAAGGGCATCTGAACTTGCTATGGTTTTTTTTCTACTTTGAATTCTGCTTGGCCATATTAAGAACTGACCAGTACTGAATGAGTCAATAGAGTTAAGAAACTTAGGAAATATCCAGGTATCAGAACAAACAGGTAAGAATTTTAATAGTGGAATTAACCATTCAGATTGTGTGAATGGGAAATTATATAAATTGAAATCCAGAAAGACAAGATGAATGGGGTAAATTTGACATTGCAACAGTGATCTCTGTACTGGGTTGGCCACTGCTCTGTGCACAGTGCCAATGGCCACTCCATATGGGCTACTTTTGAAAGACTTTGGCCTTCTTGCGGCAAATGGAAAAAAATATCCAACAACTTGTAATTAACCAAATTACATGATGGTCAAAACAAAGAAAAGATGAAACTCTCCCATTTAAAATTAAATCAAATGCCTTGTAATACGACACAGATAAATACTTTACAATTACAGGATGCAACATCAGTGCCCATAGGGAAATACAGAACAATATATTTCTAATGCCAGACACTCGAGAGACTGTTTATTTAAATTGCATGAAGATTTACACTTCACTAATCTCATTATGAACCATACATAGGAAACATGGGTTGAAGCACATTATACAATAAAATTGGACCTTAAAAGATTATCGCATTCATAAGGATCTTCTAAATAAAGGTAGCAAGACAGTTTATATTTTACAACACCTGGCTCCAGAAAGTAATGCTGTTAGAAAACATTAATGCTGTTAGACTTGTTTAACGAGCAATTTCTCTTCCAGGATTCCTTTTTCAATTGAAAGCCATCATTAACACCTGTCAGATCCATATAAACACGTTCACCTTTCAAATCATGTGACCTGGTTGTATTATAGCTTATGTGCGTTCTGAATTTGTGTCTCTGAGGGTGGTAAATTAAGCGACAAAATAAACCTTTTCTCCTACGCAATGACAGTATCTAGCTCCCGTGTTGTCTTTTTCCTCTGTACGTGCTTAGCTGCTTTACCACTATTCTCATCTATGTTTTGTGAGAAAGCTGTAACAGAAAGGTGAACTCACGGGTGCCAATTCCCCCAGCGAGGTACTAAACCCCAAGGTTTTGTGTTCTCTGGGACCCTGGAGGTGAGGACGGATCTGCTGATGACACCGTGACAGTTGTACGGTCTGGCACTCTGGGGCTGACCAGTGCCTCATCGGACAAATTTATGATCAGCAGTGGGCAAAGTGGCAGCTTTGATTTGAACTCATGCGCCTGTTTGAAAGGACTGGGGACCTGTTCCTATCTTTTTTTATCAGCTGTCTATCGCCATTTGGAGGACAATTGCCCAGCCGGGCACTTTGCCCACTGTGGCTCACTGCATCCAGGTAACGGTGATATTTTTTATAGAATTGTCAGACGCGTAGATTTGTCTATCTTCATCACGCTGCATCAGCACGCGTTCTGCACAGGCATCTCAAACTGCATCGTCTCCTGGAGCTCAGATCAAAGATTTGTGCTTTCTGCTTCGTGCAAAGAGGCCAAGGAGGTCCTCCCACAGATAGGCATGTTTCGGCATAAACACTGCTGGAACATGAAACATGCATATGCCTGATCTATATCCTAATTATCTTATCTATAGAATCAGGGTATGTGAACATCCCTCATGTTGCAATCCAGTTAGGGCCTCGGCAAATACCGAAGTTAGTGTCGGGAGAGCCATAGCGATTAATTCAAGGCTCTGTCCTGGTTCAAGGACAGAGGCTTGCCAAGTCCCGCAAGGCAATCGTGGAATTCACGCCCCTGTTTTGCCAGCCCCTCTTGCAGCTTTTGCTGCTGCTTCTCTGCTTTTTGCGGGCTGCCGGTGGCCGCCGACCCACCACGCGCGGCCCGTGGGCTCTGAAGCTGCGCGGGGCAGTCGCAGACCCACGCTGGGGCGGAACGGGATGATGAGAAACCTCCCTCGGGTCCGAAGCGACCCGCCGCGGAGGGGCTCGGCTCCTCTCCTGTCACACGACAGGAACGTGACTTTGGTGGCTGTGGGCTCAAGGGATCAGAAGAAATGGTTGCGGAAGGGCATCACCTCCGGGGCCATTATGCCTGTGGCTCCTGCCTGCGCGTTTATTCCCGTTTGTCCCTGTGCCTTTGCCTCAGGAAAGCTAATATCGCATCCATGGGGGAGGGAGGGGGGACAGCAGACTGTAGGCAGGCAAGGAGCGTGATTCAAATGAGTGAATAATAATACTAAATTTATTAAAGGAGGTCCATTGAATTAGACTCGCTCCTATGCAAAATAGATTAAAATACTTTGACAAGATCAGCTGTTTCAATTTTCCTTCTCTAGAAAATGACATAAGATTACAGCATTTTCCTTCATAAGCTATCTCTGATTCCCAAAGACAAATTTAATTTGTAGTTGTCTTGGTGTGCAGAGAAATCGCTTCTTGTACACCTTAAGAGAGTCTTCATGGATCAATGTAACTTACTTTTTTTATAAACAGCTTGACGTAACTTCTTTTCCATTTGCTGTCACTGAACCATCTATAAACTGAGGATTTATAGACAATCTGTATTTTAAAATGCCAAATTATGAAACAAGCTGGCTCTATATTGCCATAGAGATCCACGCGTTGCAGCATCCCGTATGTACAGTTAAATGTTATTTCTCCCTGGGAGTCCAATAGGACTCTGGTAGTCTTGGTGCCAGCCATTTAACCTCTGGAAGAAGTTGAAGTGTTATTTCATAAAAGAGCAGCTAAACTTCATTCTGGTATTCTTACTTTTTTTAAAGTATTGGCAAATTTTTCACCACTGATTTAGATCACTTGATGTTTTTACTTAAATTAAATCAATAAATATTCTTAAGTTTGGGGTTTTCCCACCTGCTTTTTTCCTTTTGTCTTTTTTGATTGGGAAAAGAGGTGAAAAATCTCATAAAAGTAAGCTTCTGATTTTTATTTTCATTTGGAGTGAAACTTTTTTTTTTCTTGCTTGAGCACACATGCATATCCATAAAAATAAACTTTCTTCGGTAAACTGCAGAAAGTCTTGTCACTCATCAAGCCCTCATGGCACTGAGCTCTGGAGTTTTAGATGATTTGAGTTCTGTCTCACACAAACTAGGAAGCAACCTTTCAATCGGCTTCTTTTTTGTATAATAATGTGGCACTTGGCATCAACCAAGGCATTTTAAACAGAGGCAGCTGGTAGCAAGTGTTTTCAGGGAGTAAGCCTGGACTTGTGATTTTCCTCACTTTTCTCATTGCAGGTTTGGTATCTTTAAACTGTAACACTTACTGATTTTCCCCATCCTTTCCTCTATGCTGTGTTGGTCAGACTTGCTGGCTGGTGGGCAGCTAGAAGGATTTGGGGCTCAATAAACAACAGGAGCCAGCCTGTTGATTTGGGATCTTCGGAGACAAAAATATTATAGAAATTACACAAGCTGCTGGGAGAAAAAAAAAAAAAAAAAGAAACCCAACCATGTTATTTCTGTTGCAAAGATATTCTGAAATTTTCCAGCTTGTAAGGAAGTTTGAGAAAGGACTCTCTATGTCTTGGGAGATTAATCTGTGGGAAGGTGTATCAAGGAGGGGCATCTAGGACATGCCCTCCTCACCTCTGCTGTCTGGGCAGGTTTTGATGGAAGACATATCAACCTGTGAAGCATGAGGATGTGTCATTCAGCCTCATGCATGTTTTTATCCACTCAGCTAGTGAGAGATTTAGAGTCATAGAGCAAGAGAATCCAATCCCTTATCTTGGTTACAAATAGGTGTTGTAATTTCCATCAAATATAACAAATGAAGTAGGGCATTTGTCTCCCAAAAGGAACACACGCCATCTGAGAAAATAAGATGCAGCATGGGAAACCTTTTACTGATGAACTTAATCTTCTTTACTGCACAATTAAGTTGTGGAATTTTGGGGGTTATTTTGTTATTTAAGGCACCATGTCATCAACATTAGAGAATGGCTTAAGCAGCAGTGCCCCCAAAGTCAAACCATGGCATAGAGAGCCAATAGATTTACTTGCTGTAAATATTGTCAGCCGAAGACAGGCATATGCTGTTGGTCCCCAGAGAAGAACCAAGGGTAAAGTAAAGTCTTAGTAGAAAGTTCCTTCAACTCTGAAATTCATTCATTTTCACAGCCTGTGACATGTCAGTTTTGGCCATTGAAAAGCATGATGCAAGATGCCTCAGTTTGCCATGGCTCCCTCTTCATCTGGGCAGGTAGCCAGGATCTCTCTTATGGGTGGAGGTGAAAAAGGGAAAGACGAGTTCTGATGTGTCAAGAGCTGCTGCTTTGAAAGTTGTTTGGTTTTAATTTTGTGAAGCACATTTCCATAGCAAAAGCATAGTAGATGTGTGCTTTTTTCTGTTTGTTTTTGTCCTTTAAATAAATGAGGACTTGGTTATGGACAGGAGGGTAGATGAGAGGAAAAGAAGGGGTAGTTTATTTTTGAGAAGTGTTAGAGGTGCTACTGGACTTTTCCCTTTTTGTCAAGTGGGGAAAATTTGTGAGCTGTTTAGCATTCAGATACAGATAGAGATTCATTTACAGACATTTGTGTCCAGCATTTTTTTAATGTCAGCATAGCATACAAAATTTACACATCTATACAGGGGCACTCCTCTAGAAGAGAAGGAAAGAGAAATGGATTTTTAAAGAAAGAAATAATTTATGTCTATATGTGCCACAGGTGGCCAGAATCTCTGTGCAACTTGCGGAGTGATCCACGTTTGTAAAAAGCGAGCCTGGTGTCAATCCCCAGTATATCCACATCCACCTGTTGGAAACTATGGACTGCCTCGGATATACACTGTTATATATGAGATAACATATATATGGTACAGTGGCCTTGGTACAGTGAATAGCAACTGTGCATAAAACTAGCATTGCATTTGGATAGGTTTCCTTCCCACAGTGCAAGTGGCTGCCCAGTGTGGAAGTGACGATAGGCGATGAGCTCGTGTTTGTGTCTCTTTAGCTCAGCAAGCTTTGGTCATGAGACCTGCTCCTGGCAAACTGGGATGCTGGAGTATCCCTGGTGTCCCTGGAAAGGGCAGGGGGATATAACAGAGATCTGTATTAACCATGAATGCTGTTGACAGAGTGAATAAAGCTACTCTTCATTACCTTTTCCATTACAAGAGCCAGGGGCCATCAGATGATGCTTTTAGAAGCCAGGCTGGGAACAAACCAATGGCAGTCATGCAGGTGTTGGTAAACCTGTGGCACTCCTTGCAAAAGCGTGTGGTGCATACAAAAGACTTACAGGAGCTCAAGAAGCAATTAGCCAACTACTTAGAAGAAAAATCTATTGAGGGCTACTGACAAATGACATGAGGTTCAGAAGATGCTCTGAGCTAAAAATAGTCAAAGCTTGGGAAGCAACTTGGGGGAAATATCACATGTGCTTCACCTGTTATTACTCTTCCTTAGGTGTGCGCTCATGCACCCTGTTGGAAATAAGATGCTGTACTAGATGGATCCTTGGTCTGAGCCAGTATAGCGGTTCCTATGTTTTTAGATTCCTCTTGAGGAAGTCCTGGAGTGCCACACCACCTGCAAGTGCGGCATCTGAATGTGACCACACATGGAAATTGGCTGCTTAGGAACTTTTGCTTTCTGAGACTTTCCCAGGCCTAGAAGGGGAATGTAACAAACCAGTCCCCATTTCCATTGCTTTCTAATGCCAGGCCCACAGGACTACACAGATGCTCTCTAAACAAAGAGATTCTTGATCAGTGAGAACGTATAGTACTAGCAACCCCAGATCTGATCTTTTTTTTTGTCAGCTGTTTGGATCTGACCCATTTCTAGTACGGAATTCTGGGTGGGGAACACAGAATAGTTCCCTTTCCTAAGGATATCTCAACTGCTACAAAATGAGACACTGTTCATAAGATACAATGGAGCTCTAAACAGTCCTCCTGCTTTGAACTTAAGAAATGAAATATTGTTGCTGGCACTCAGGGGTTATCTACACATAGAAATTGTAGGACTTTAACTACCCTGCTGCTGGGACAGTAGTTTAACCTTCTAATGTGGATTTGCAAACACCTGTATAAAAATACTAATGCCATTAGAGCTGTTGTCAGGCAAAAAGCATACCATACACTATGGATACACTTAGACTGGCACATCGCTGTCCGCACGAAAGGTTGTACTGTAATGTTACTGCATCAAGGGAAAAAAAACCCGAAACCACTTCCAGCATGAATTGCTCTACCAATAGAAAAAACTACATGTAGGCTTAAATGACTTACTGGAGCAGCTAAGTTCTTACCTGACTGAAATGGCCATTTCTGACACCTTACTGAACCAAGGTCTTTACCGGGTCACCAAGATGCGACCCTGCATGCTTCCACTTGCCTCCCACCTGTATGCTGCTGTCACAAACCTAACAGCATCTTCAAAGAGATTTTGGAGAGCAGGTGAGGAGTTTGAGTGAAGTCCCAGTGAGCACTACGGAGTCTAAGCCCGCTTGTAGGAAAGGGTGTGCCAACCCGTCACCTGTAAGGAGAGGTTGTAGCAAGGAAATGATAAAGCACGATGGAAGCTTTCACTGCCCCTTCAAACAGGACATGGCCAGGGTGATCCTCCATCACTCCTAAAGAGCTATAAAGGTGGGACGATTCTGCAGGAAAGCACTTTGTCACTTATGCTCCTCACACTTCCTTGTCCTACAATGGTTGAACAACACTGTGGTTTGCTTGCCACAAAAAAAGCATCATGCTGGAATGTGCCCTTTGGATTTTGAAGCCACCTTTTTGCTTATGAGACTCTCTATGCCTGTTTTCATTGCATACTTTCTTGCATGAAATATGAAAAGTTGGGAATTTTTCAGCAAAATAAGTTCAGTCTGCTGATGCAGTAGAAGTATGTGAAATAGCTCTCATATTCCAAGTACTTTGGGCTTTAGTCACAAATTCTTTTTTACTCTTCCAGTCCTTCCCCATAACTTCTTGCTGCTCCTTGAGGAATGAGCTAGTGGTCTCAGTGCAACTTCTGATGGGCAGAAGGTGCCCCCACTGACAAACATCTCTGCAGGAGTCTCAATGTTGGTAGTGTCAGTACGGAACGACATGGACAGACTGCTATGCAGCGTGGCATTTTTATATCCTCATGCCCATGCAATCAAAACCATTAATTAATTCATCATGGCATCATCCATGTGCAAGAGCTAAGGTGTACAACCTCCATGTTACAGCTGTGCAGCTGAGGTGCTGAAAGATCAACTGTCTGGCTCAGGGTACCATGGGAAGTGCCATCCTAACACTTTAATCTCAAAATGACCCAGGAACATCTCATCCCACAAAAGACATCCTCAATGGCGGGATCAATGGTGGAACCAGCTGCCATTCTACTACAGCTGGTGTGTCCTTACAAGGAGTCATGAGGAGATGAACCCACTGGCCACCTCTGGAGGACCAACACATTTGGAAGTGTCGACCTTTGCATCCCTCACCCAGATGAAATCTCTTTACGAGACCAAGCAGCCAAAACAGGTGTTGCGTAGAGCTGCATCAGAAGGTGCAAATCACTGCCTGTCTTTAGTGGGTACACCAAAAGGCAACATTTACCTCACAGAGAAGACAGACGAGGCAGGTGATGGAGTTCAGGGCACTCCTGCAGATGGACAACTGTGGTGTTGACGGTGGCCAGAGGGTGGTAGCACTGCACAGCTCAATTGCCATGGCCCTCTGCACCAGGAGGAGGGAGAGGTGGGGTGGGGGAGCCTCTGATGCTCCTCAGGAGCTGAGGAAGAAGAGGTGATGAAGTTGGACTAAATGGTGCAAACCTGAATACCAAAAGAGTGTTACTAAAAATAGGCCTTAGCTTTTACACCGCTCTTTCCTGATTCCTTCAGCAGATGTGTTGCTCCAGTTTTCTCCTCTCACTTTATACTGGAGGATGCTTCTCTGCCCTCCCCAAACTAAGGTAAAAATAGCTGCAGCTTCTTCATTTCTTGTGAGGAAAAGGAAGAAGAGGTGAGGAAAGGTGGTTTTTTAAATGAAGAGGAACTTTTACAAAAGCATCTCCCTTTCTCTAGGCCCTAAAATCACTGTGCTGGCCGAGACAGTGCAATCCACCAGTAATGCTAGCAGCTATTTTCTGGGCTTCCACTTTTCCAGCTGATGCTCCTTCTGGTGTGGCAGCCACAGGCTGTCAGACATATAGTTTCTGCCCTGTGGCACATAACAACCACAAACAAATGACCCCACCAGGATGGTGGGCACGTGCAACTTCCAGATGATTGTAGGTCCATTCAAGCTGAAATCTCATCTCTTCTCTTCTCTTCTCTTCTCTTCTCTTCTCTTCTCTTCTCTTCTCTTCTCTTCTCTTCTCTTCTCTTCCCTCTCAAAGCACTTTGGGAACCTAAGAATATTTGGTGTTGTAAAAGCCTTCTGGAATATAGGTGTGTCTCCATTTTGTAGTTGTAGGTACAAATCATTACCTTAATTTTGCTGAAAGGAGGAAAGCTGAGGAAATAACTTGTTTAAGGGCACAGATTACTCTAATGCTAGCGTTAGGGCTATTGTGTGCACAGGTATTTGTGTGCACATGTATTTGTGTGTGTGGGCAAATAGTGATGTGTCTGCCTGTTAGTATTCCTTAGCTTGTAGTTTAAAGCACAGAGGATCCAAAGCTCACAGCCTCCACTTGTCATTTTACTTGGCATTATGTATTCTAGAGCTATAAAAAATAGATTTGGGCTGCTGACATCAGTCATCTCTTTTTCTGTCCTATGCCACTGAGGACTGTGCGTCCCTGTCTGTCCTACTCCTATTTCAAGTTGCATTTAGCATAATAGTTTAAATCAGAATAATGTGTTGGCCTTGCTGCGTGACCATAGGCAAGTGGCTTCGCTGCTCTGAGCCTCAGTTCTCCTGTAGATGAAACAAAGGTAATGATGCTTACCCCGCTCTGCAGAGGGCTCCGAGATCTCCAGCTGCTGTGCAAGAGACAATAGCGTGATTATAATTGCCCAGGCACTGTAGGACCCCATGCTCAGTGGCATTTCTTCATCTGCCTCCTAACGCAACAGCTTTCAAACGCCGCCATGCACACTCTCGATGGATTATTTTTTCTCCTTCCCCATCCCCTGCTCACCGCTCTTTCCTTCCTTGCTGCCTCCCCTCCTCTCCCCTAGGCCCCTCTCAAGAAAATCTACCTTCTCTGCTGACCCATTTTCCTCTCCTGTCATTGGGTTCTGGTGTTTCGTCTCCCTTCCCTTCGCAGCCGCTCATATCGATAGTTACTTCACCGCCATCCCCTTTCCCACTCCCTTCCTCCGAAATTCTCCCTCAGCCCTGACACTTTCTCTAGAAACAGCCGCAGGCTATTTCTAACCTTCCTTCTCTCATCAAAGCGCTTGAGAAATCAGCTCGCTTTCATCTCTCAGCAGGGAGGCTGCCACGCCACCGCGGCGGTTCGCAGCCCAGGCTGGGAACTGGGAGCTCCTGGTCGGTGATGGCGGCACCGCCACTGACTCACCGTCCGGCCTTCGGCAAGCCGCTTGCCCTCTCTCCTCTCCTAGCTTTAGAACAGGAGTGATAATTACGCACTTACCTCACAGGGGTGTTGTAAAAATTTAATTACCGCTTGTAAGATGCTATCTAAGAGTGAAACGTGTCTTTATCTCTCGCGGTGGTTGCTGTGACCACTGCAATCTGCGCTTAGTTCAGGCCCTGGCATATAAAACCATCTTCCCCGGGCAGCCGAAGCCTTCCCTCCTTCTGGTCACAGAGGTCCCTGTGCCATAGTCCTCTGACACAGAGGGTCTCCCTGGCCATGGGCCATTCCCCCTGGATGACAGGCAGGGAGGCTGAATTCCCCTCTGGTCAAGGTCACCTATCCAGCCGCTCCTCCCATCACTCTCTCCCTTTCTCTCCCACTGAAATTGCTGGTGAGGTCTATCCTGAACCAAAATCCTGGTTCCCAGTCCTCCTCTGCTCTCAGCTGCCTCTTCCATTCTCACCCATCGCCTCGCTCTTCCCTTTCCCTCTGCTGTGGCTGACAGGACTTGTCCAAGCCACCCTCCCTCCTCCTCCTCCTCCTCCTCCCTGGCTGCCCTCTCAGCCTGTCTCGACCAGTACAACCCAAGACTCAGCCTCCGATTCACAAAGACGGGTCTGTTCTGGTGAGATGCCGTCTGCCCGCGAGGGTGGGAAGGGGCAGCAGACCACGTGCCGGGCGGGCAGCAGTGGCGATGCTGCCATCCCACCGCCGTCCAAGTGACAAACCATAGGTCCCGAGGAGAGCACAAGGCAGCAAGCAACGCGTCCAGAGCCTGACACCCCTGTCCTCCCATGCGTGCGCATGGGGGGGTCCACGGTCTGGTCCTCCAGCACCACCCATGCCCAACATTAAGTAGGAGCAGAAGCATCCTCAGATACCGCCCCTGCTCGTTGCGCACAAAAAGGACGCAAAACCCACTGGGATTGATGTTGCCAAGAACAGGGCTCAAGCTGAAATCAAGAGGAAGGGGCTGGCAGCCCTCCGTAGCCACCAGAGACCCATGCAGAGTTGGGCCTGATAAGGTCAGGCCTTGGCACCCGGGTCCACCCACCTCTGCGCCTCTTCCAGTCATTGCCCAAGCTAATATTGGGGTCAGCTCAAATTTCCGGTCTTAATTACGCCACTCCCTACATGCACCAAAAAAAAAAAATCATCAGAGGCTTGGGCTGATTACCACCTCTTTCCTGTGAGAGGCCAATCTGTTTACTCTGATGGAGATTGCAGAATATGCAGCGCCTAAAGAAGCTGCAGTTAACCCTTCTGGATGCAGACCTGCTTTGGGAAATGGGAGACAATGACAGAAATAAAGGCCATTTCAGATCAGGACAATCTGAATGACCTGTAACTCAACAGGAATAGAAAAGTTGTTTACTTTTTGTATTCTTGGCCAAAATCTTTGTCTTTGGGGTGCATTTGGCAGTTTCTGAGCTAAAGTTATAAAAGGGCATGAGGATGGAGTAAGACCTGCGAGTGGAAACTGTTTGCTGCTCAGCCACGGAGAGGCTACTGCCTATCCATAATGCATGCACTCTAAACTATATCCATAAAAGTCAGGCATGATTTAAAAGGCTATAAAATCCTACATCATGATGCCACTGGAACTATTGAAAATAAAAGCAGATAAATCACAATTCTGTTCAACAAACTGTACTCATGCTGCTTTTTTTGATTTGCTGGGGTTTCATTCTGCTGTTTGCTGAGCACGCGCTGCTCTCACCCAGCCTTGAGTTGAGTTTCCATTTCCTTTTCCTTTTTCCATTTCCAAGCTTGAGTTTCCACATCAGCCCACTGGCTTTGCAGCTGTATGGTCATGCTGCTGTAAGCCCCTGCCCTGGAGGGTGCAGGAACGGGCAGAAAGGTGCTGAGCTTCCACAGGCCTGGAGCAGCAGTACCCAATTTTTTTCCCCCAGCAATACCAGGCAATCGTTGTAAGCAGATTGACTGCTGTTGCTCATATAATGTTATTCCTCACATTAGATTATGAGCATTAAATCTACTAGACAATGTTTATCTGGCAGGAAAACAATTTGTGTCACTCTTTTACTGCCAGCAAGATATAGAGTTACAATGACATAGATGACAGAGTGTGCACCACAACTCCGAACAGGCACGACAGCTGTAATCCTGTCACCCCGTGGAGAAAATGATGCTGAAAAAGGAGGGAGGGGGTGGCGAGCCTGTGAAAATATTACTAATAGAGAGGATTGGGGTTTGAGAAAAGTTTGCTTCACCACTGCGGCTGAGGTGAGTGAACTGAAGAAGTAAAAACCAGCCATAGTACATGCAAAATGTAAATCAATTTGGACTTACTTGACATGGAATTTGAACTCTGTCCCTTCAGCTTCCCTTTTTTTTGTTTATTTTTGTTCAAAATGCTTTGCAGTAACAGAACATAGCTTGACGGTTTTTCTACTTTTACCTTGGGTTTCATCATATATATGTTATTATGCCTTAATTTTCCTGGTCTGAATCATGTAATTACATATGAAATAAGAAGGCAGGTGGGAAGGTGATAAGGGAGGGAGGGAGAGAGAAAAATAACAAAGAAAAGAAAGAAGAAAAGAAGGAAGGAAAGAGAAGATAGAAATTTTCAAGCATTCAAAATTTGGGGGAGAGGTTTGAAAATATGTACTTTACAAGACAAAATCCAGAGGCAAGGTAAGAAAATGCAGATACGTGCAATTTAAAGAATTTTGCAGAGTAATTTTTCCCCTCAAAGTCTTGTGATTTTGAGGTGAGAGGCAACTAACTCATTATTTTGAATTCATGAGGTTGTCAATATTGATGTATGCTTCACTGTTCTGGACTATGGATGGGCAAAATATGAAGGTACAGCTTATGTCTGAAATTGGTAGCTGGGGATCTAGTGCTTTGCAGAATTGTCTTCCAGAAACCCTACTTTTGGTAACTTTTTTTGCTTTCCCTCATTTACTGGTGGTTTTGCGCACCCTGCAGAGCCCTGCCGGCTCAAGAAATGAGCCCACGTCCATGGCAATCTCTCTCTCTCTGGCATCGAAGACCTCGGTCCTGGCTCTGGCTGTGCACGTGCTTGACCAGCATAGCCCTGTCCCTGTCACCGCACATCTTCGGGTGACGCCGGGAAGTTCCTCGCATATCTGTGGAGATTTAAATTCCATTTAAACAACCACCCCTGCTAAAGTAGGTCGAGTGGGGAGGTTTCGCCCGGTGCAGGCCAGCTCCTCTGCAGCTCCCTGCTACCAATCTTCCCGCAGCAGACTTCCCTCCATTCCTCTCAGCCCTCCCAGGCTCAGGAGCCTCTCCTCTCCGTCTCTTCGGTAGTGAGCAAGAGGGCTATTAGCATGAGCTGAGGGGAGAAGCTGCACCTGTGGCTTTGAGGGACCACAAGATTCCAGTTGAGGGTATCCCTGCCAGTCTCCATCTGCTTGCACCACAGCGAGGGGAACCAAGCTGGCTTTAAAGGCAGGGATGCACACACACAGACATGCAGATGTTCTATTCCTCGTGCCTTTTCACAGTGGGATGGGGCACTTTTACAGGGTGCTAGCCCTGGAAACTTTGCTTTGTGGCACCGTACCGTAACCAGAAGACTAGAAGAGGTAGACAAGGACTTGGCTGTAACAGCCTCGTGGTGCCACGGTGTTGCTCCACAGTGGTGTGAGCAGGGCCCGTGGTCCCATGCAGTTTAGCCCAACCTGATAGTCAGGTTTAGCTATTGCCAGGTTGGTGTCACTGGAGTTAGTGCTCTCAGGAGCTCTGTCAGGGCCACCCACTGCCTCATTTTTACATGCTGCAACATGGAAGTACGTACCAGGCGTAGCACTAGCAACGTGTGTCTAAGCGGTGACTTGTGCAATGAAGTCTGCTTTTCCAACATGACTATAAACTTGTCTCTCCGAAGACACTGCACTGCTTTGAACAATGAAGAGGAGTTAAATCAGTACAGTCCTCGATCCCCCTTCCCTTTTCTCCTAACAGGATAGTCACAGTTACAGAGGTAGAAGAATGTTTCTCTTATTTACAGAAGCAACAATTCAAAATAATCCAGTATATGACAATGTGTGAGGATAACATAGCTTAGAGCATCAACCATGTTCAGTTGTTTTTTTTTTTTTATTTACATATATTTGCTGCTAGATGAATAGGTGTCATACCAGGATTTTTGCATTTCCATTTTGGCTGTTGTGGGTTACTGAAATGGCAAAGCTATGCGAATGCCTATGTCAATTGTGTAAGTATTTTTACATCAAAATGCCTACAGCTTTAGGGAACGCACCAGTATTGCTATTTTGATTAAAAAAAACCAACCAAACAAACCTTTTACCAAAATCATTATACTGGTGCAAATCCTATTCATCGACCAGCCCTGAGCATTTAGAAGACCACTGAATCTCAAAGAAGATTAGGCTCTTAGGTGAATAAACAAGAATGCAAATAATATGGATGTAGCATTTCTCACTCTAACATGTCAGACTGGCTTTCACATATATTCCTAAAAAGCCAGGGATCTGGGACTTCTACAACAAGAAACATAACCTGGCTGAATCTTGGGAAAAGGACTTGCCTGAGAATATGAAGTGAAAACTAATCTTACTGCTAATGACGAGAAGCAGCATGACTGATGCACACTAGGGTCATAAAATGCAATTCGGTTTCAGAAACCAATTTGGTAAGGGAAAAAGAATCATAGTGCTAAATGTGCAACGGGGATCACTTCCACAGCACTTCTATGCACACACACTCACGGATTTCCTGGTGTGTCCTCAGGACCAAAAACTCTGTTGCATGCTAACATCAACATATCCTTGCATGTTCTTGGAATTTACTACTGTCTCCTACCGTGTTTTGTTCCTCAAGAGCTTGATCCTGTCCCTTGATCTGGAAGAGTTATCTCTGTCGAGGGTCAGTAATGTCAGCAGACCCATCAAGTCACATCAAGTGACTATTTGTATCTGCCCAAACACTGGAAAACAAAAATAAAACTAGTAATACAAATGAAGCAAAGAAGCGAGCACTAAATAAGTGAGTTAGTTAAGTTGTGCTGGGGGAAGATAAAGCGAAGGAAAAGATAACAGCGGAGAAACAGCAGAATGAGTTAATGATAGCTGGGCACTGGGAACTAATGAGTGCCTTTGCAAATATAAAGAGGAAAGAAAAAAAACCTACAATGAACAAAGTCTCCTTAATAAAAGGGAGGTGAAGTCAATGATTATTGCAAACGTCTGAGGTACTGCTCTACACTGCTGAAACTAGAAAACCAGTACACAAAAGAAGAAATGAAAACCTTGGCTTTCGGCTGGATGTAGGTTCCCAAGTGCCTAACTCCGTTGGGAAAAAGGCTCCAACATCCTTTAGGGACATATGAAAAAACCTAGCCTAGCTGTTGAGTAAGTGCAGGTAGGAAGACATTGGGACTCCCACGACTGTAAAAGAGGCCCAAGTGACAGAGAATCTGTGGAAGCTGGTATGCAGATGCACCGCTGTGGTCAGAAAATTAAAAGTCCTAATGAAAGGTTGGTTTGTCTCCTTTTCTTCAGGGCTTGCTCTGTTTTCAGGGACACACTCTAGACCAGGAAATACAAGCACCCAAAGCCAGATTTTCAGGCCACTATGAGAAAGATCATACTTCTGTCTATGGGTTTTCTCATCCAACACGCCACCCGCTTCCCTTTCCTGGGAGAGCCCTCAGCGAGGCAGGAACGTGGCCTCACTTCACAGCCCAGAGGACGGCTGGCTACCTTTTGCCTGAATTAGTGTTGCCGACAACTATCCAAGCAAAAAGTTAGGGGATTTCTGGCTAGGGCGTCGATGAAAGGGTGGCTCTGTGGGACTGTAAATCCTGCTTTTAACTAAAGGGTCCTCCCTGGAGATAAGCTAAGCAGTAGCCTCTAGGTGAGAGGGAAGGAAACTAACTGGGAGCCTGTTCAAGGTTTAATAGGAGCTAATGGACTTCCTTTCCGCTCTGTGCAATCTCCACGTGGCGTGGATCTAAAGGGGAGCTGACAGCTGGAGCAGCTTTGTCCTCACATTTCCAGAGCAATTGTCCTGCAACCACAGACCATCCTGCTCACCAGGAGGTTTGGTAGCATTTTTCTTCTCCTGCACAGAGCAGCAGCCAGGACCACATAGACTGAGGTCTCAAGAGGCGGAACTAATGAGAGGAACCGTGAGAAATCAGGTCAGAGAAACAAGGGCAGAACCAAGCAGAGAGGCTAACACATTATGAGGAGTTTGGCCCTCCTTGTTCAAAGGGTTCAAAGACGCCCTCCTGTCACTGTGGCTAGCATCTCGCTAGCACGGTTAAGGCATATCTGCTTCTGTCGGCAAGGGCAGACCACAGGGCGGTGTGGCACGTGTTTTGTCCAGCCACATTTTCTTCCCCAGCTTTCTTACAGCAGCTTCAATGGGATGGACTTCTGGCTGGAAAGGTGCTGCGCTCACACCTGTGGCCTTCTCCACACATTCACCATTTCTCTCCCTACCTTTTCTAGTTACCATCCACTGCGCTCCTATTTAGTGGAGTAGTGGAAAAAAAGAACAGAAGGAGCTGGAAGAGAACAGCTCTAAACCAGGCTGTGATCTTGGACAGATACTTGCAACCATTCATGCTGGTTGAGAGGTCTGCCAAGATGGATGAAGGCCTGTATTTGTCAGAGCCATTAATCAAAGTGGGAGGAACAGCAGATATCAGTGACCCCAGAAAGAACAGATGTTGAAACTCCGGGCAGAAAAATGAGACTCGGGATACATAGCTTCACCACAATCTCCGTGGAGAAAAACAGATTGCAGTTGCGCTGCAAGAGGGAACACTGGGGAGTAACAGGACCAGATCTGATTCAGAGTGATGGCAGGTGACAAATTTTGTACTAGCTTTTGAGGCAAACCAAACCGTGATGGGGTTTTGGCTGCATTCACAAAGGATCAGGCGGATACTTGTCCCTAAATGCAGGCATCTGTGGGCTGAGGAGAGGACGACCAATTGGATGGGAATCAGGGAAGGCCAACGACAATGATAAAGTGGCTGCGGGGACTGATGAATGAAAGTAGATAAAAAGCATGAATGGCAATGGCTAGGAAAAGAAGCGATACCTGGGTGCAAGGCACAAAGAGGCAGAGAGGAGCAAATTTTTGTTTAGGGGATTACAATACATGGTTATAACCAGGACTAATGGGGTGAAACTGGACAAATGACTATATAGGCCAAATATCTTCCTGACCATGGGACTTGCTGGACTGTGAAACAGTCTCCAAAAGAAAGAGGTAGAAGCCCCATTACCTGAGGCATTTAAAATGAAAGTGGACAGAGTGATCAAGCATGTGCTGTAAATCCTCCACCAGCAGGGGAGTGGAGTAGATGACCTAACAGGTCTTTTCCACCTCTAATTTCTACATTAAATAAAAGGAATCACAAAAACCCCCAACTTGCCATGAGATACAGAATAATGACTCAGCACTTGGGGAAAGCCAGCGGTAATCGTGCAGGTAGAAAGGAAAAATGTCACAGTGATGAAGCAGAGAGTATAATAGGGGAGAGAGCGGCATTGTAAAAGCAATAGAGACGCAACGACTCTACTCCAGCAGTTCAGCCATGCTGAGGGAAGACAGGTAAATATGAATCCTTTATTCCTGAGTTGGCCCTATATTAAAAAGGGTCATTGGTTGCTAGGCTGAGCGGGAACGGTACCTTCCCTCCCTCTTTCTCGTCTAGTTTCAGGGACTGGCCAAAATGAAGCTGTAAGAGGCCGCAGGGAGTTGGTCCTGGTTTGCAAAATGGCCTGCGGTAGCCCACCGAGGAGATCCCCGCAGTCTCGCCCTCTCGGCCACGCAGGTGGAGCAGCACCACGTTTGATGCGAGCACGCGGCGCGGTTAAGCAGACGCCACGTAACGTGAGCTAAGGCTCGCTTCAAAACACCGTGGTAGGATTCCCCCTCGTTCGCTATTTTCGGTAGCACTGAATCACTTAACGGGAGCCTCTTCCATCCCAATCCTTACGGCAGACTCCAGAGGAGGTTCTGCCTTGCGGGGACACGGCTACCGGCGGGGCTGCGCTCGGGACTTGCAATAAAGCGGCTCCATCCAAAAACCAGCCGGGATACCAAAACCTGTCTTTAAAACCACGGAGGGAGATTTAGACAAAGAAGCGGCCGAGTTATTTTTCGCCTCCCCGCCCCGTCCTGAGGGCTAGGGCTGTACTCGGCTGAGGAGCTGGAGGGAGAAGGAAAAAACCAGCGCAAAGCCATTGCAGCTGGAAATAACGCAGGTTATAGTATGTATCCCATACGTCGCGGGTGACACAACGCCCTCCTCAACCTCTGTGCCGCCCACTCCCCGGGATAAACACGGGCGGCCGTCCGCCGGTGGGGCCGGGGG
>NW_010972909.1:1946123-1946535 GCF_000737465.1 Haliaeetus leucocephalus
TTCAACCGCCCCGGGCAGCTCCGCGGGCCGCGCCCGCCGCCGGGCGATGGTGGCGGAGGTGACGGTAACTTCCCCTTGAGGAGACGGGCCGGGTCCGGGAGAAGAGCGGAAAGTGGGGAAAGCCCGAGAACTTCCCGTCCGCCCGCGCCCGCCCGCCCCGCCGGGCTTCGCCGTTTCCCTCCTGAGAGATGTCTGAGGCTCCTGCTCAGTGTTGCATCAAGGTAAAGCCCCGTCCCCCCTTGCCTGTCCGGACCCTGTCAGCGCGGGACCCGGCGCCCTCAGGGCGGTGGGCGCTGTCTTTTGCCCGGGGTGAAAATAACTGTTTCTCCCTCTGCTTCTTCCCTCCCCCCGCCTCGCGTGAAGGGCGGTCGCGGGGGGTCGGGTGTCGGGGTCCCCCCACGTTTAGCGGGGA
>NW_010972909.1:1946665-1972396 GCF_000737465.1 Haliaeetus leucocephalus
GCCCGGCCCGGCCCGGTCCCCCGCGGGGCTGGCTGCCCGCCGTTCCCCGCCGGCAACTTTTCGCAGAAAAAGTTTCCTGCTGTCGGGGAGATGCAGCCGCTGCTACTCCCACCAGCAGTGTGTTGTGGGGCTTGCTTTTTCTTATTTGGCTTTTAATTTTTTTTTTTTTTTTGGTTAATAGCTGTATTATTTATTTTTACTCGCTGCATTTCCTGGCGTTGCTTGCCCGTCAGCAGGTAGGGGAGTCAGGGCTGCGCAGCCCAGCCCCGCTCTGGCAGGGCCCTGGGGATGTGTTTCTCCGTAGCTCGGCCTGTTGAAGAAGGGGTTGCCCCGCGAAGTTTCTCGTTTTAAGTGGAGGCGGTATGAAGCTGAGACAATGGAAACAAAATTGAGTTTCCTTTTTTGTCCAGACCCTTCCTATCTAGCCGCCCGCTAGAAATAGTGCTTTCCTCTCTCCTTCCCTCACCCCTCAGTTTTGTTTCAGTGATGCATTTTCTTCAGGAGTCGCCTTTGCCTCGTTGCCAGCCAGGAATCTCCCTTCTGCTCCCGACTAACTCTGCCCGAGTAAGAGTGCTTTAGCGGTTGTCTCTCCCTGCCTGGAAGGAAAAGGTGACTTCCAGACTCTCTCTAAGGGGAAGAGCCTGGAATAAACACTTATTTATTCAGCTTAAAAGCATGACGCTTCTGCTTGTCCCGCATGCGTGTGTGTGTACGTTTACGGTGGAAGTCTTGCGTTCTATATGGTGTGACCACAATTTGAAAACTTCTGGGTGTATTTTCTCTTGCTGAGTTAAATGTGATCAGGCCTGTGTCCCGTGAAGTCTCGTGGCTTAGAGAGTCTAGTTTGACTTTTCATAACACAGACGGACAAATTGGATAATGGGGTATTGTATGCGCGTTACAGTATGGCAAATGCTAATGCAGGCAAAATGTGTACAATTAACTAAGCAGGTCCCTATATATGTAAAATGAAATATAACTACTCTTTTTTCTAGTAAACCCTGTGGAAAGGTAGAATGTTCTCTGGACAGAAGAACACAAATGAATGTCATGAAAAAGTAGTGTCGTATGAGTTGTGTTTCCTTGTTTTTGGCATGTGTCGTTTTGAAAATATGAGGCTGACTCCTGCTCTTACTGAAGTCAGCAACAACACTGCTGTTGATTTCAGGAACAGTAAAACTGGTCCTTCCCTAACCTCGCTAGGTGCATTATAGAATCATACTGTAAAGGATCAGCTACGTAGCAGGGGAGATAGAAGCAAACTTCTGTTTGAGTCTTGAAATGATTAAATACCAAATTTTCATTACATTTAGACATATACTGGGAAACTGATTTTTTTTTTAAGTGACTAATTCTAAACATCGCGGTCTGAACTTATTTTTATTTTTTTAATGTGTCGTTTGTTTGCATGCTGATCCTTGCAGTTATCTTTGTTGCAGGACAGAAAACTCCTGTTACTGGCTTCTGTGTTGGTGATTATTTTAATAGTTTCAAATATAGAAAGTACATATTTTCCGACAGAAATGTAAATTTCAAGTGATAGCCAGTCAAACCATTCTGGGTAACTTTCTCTTCAGTTTTTCTATCTACCATTGTTTTTTGGATGCTTGTTTCAACCAGGCAGAGTTAAAGGTGGCTGCGATCAGCAGCGGGATTTAAGAGGAGATGTTTAAATGGTAGTGTGATTGTACAAGTACAATTGATTATTTCTTCAGTGTGCCAGTCCGGCTCGCGGCACAGAGCGTAAGGTCGAGGCAGAGGAGCAAGCTCCGCACCATACTCCAACTTCGCTGTTAAGCTACTGTGTTGTTCTGAAAAGTAGCCAAGTATTGTGCTGCGAGGGTGTTGCAGAGTTTCATTAGGAGCCTGTGAACTGGAAGCGGTGGTGCTGGTGGATGTTTTTTGTATTTTTTTTTTTTTTTCTCCCTTCCTCTTCCAATACGGGGCAAGGGTATGTGCAGTAAATGCCACAGCAACTGGGATGGGCAACCATGGAAAGCTTCAGCGGAGGGAGTGAAGGCTAGTGCTTTGTTTATGCCTGAGCTGCTCAGTGCACGATCTCCCTATCTCACCTTATTAGAGAAGCACTTTAATAAGATTTAGGGAAACTTTGAGGAGGTGAAGTTATGGTTCATATTTAACTACTGGTAATCAATATAAACTTGCAGCAATATCTCGGTTCATATCAAGTACTTATCAGTATGTATGTGTGATTGTATATTGATATGTGTTTGCTTTGCAGCAAGTATGTGTGCTTACATACATTAACCCTTTCTCCGAGAGAGGAGAAATGTAATGCTAATAATCTGATCTTGCCAACACTTGGTCGTGTGCTTGCCTGGCTGATGGCAAGCAGACCTGGTAACTCTAACTGTTGTTGTGGCAAGGAAGTTAGTGTGTACGTAAGAGTCTAAAGCTGCAGAGGGCTGTCATCGCTGGGGTTTAGAAAATAAGATCTTGGGAGTCAGAGATGAGCATGAAGATTGGACCGTCAGTGTTTGCTACAACTTAGGGCACCAGCGTGCTCTCTGCATGAACCGATAGGCTTCGGGCTTGTGGCAGATTCCAGCCTGAGAGGGCCTGAGGGCTTTGACTCCGAGGTGGATTGGGAAGGGATGTCTGGTGTGGTAGTTGTGTTGGGACACTTTTTTTCATCCCAGCTGTTGGGATGTCTACGTTGGTAGTAAACCTGTTCCTCTGATCCTGAGCCATAGTAGTTAGCTGATTATATTATTGTAAATACTACCATGATGTTGGCACTTGTTGCAGAATTGGCAAGTGATCCTGACAGCTTCACCTCTCCTCCCCCAGATGGGAGAACTGAGGCACAGGGAGAGTGTAAACATCTTGGCAAAGGCTTACAGGAGAGCAAAAGCTCAAAGGGAGACAGGACTAGAAGTTCAGACACAGGTGATGATTTTTGTGGTTAATTAAGGTCCATGTGGTGATGAGTTCTGTTTAAAACCGCACCTGGAGCTTTCTGATTGTGAGGTTCTCCTTATTTTTTTCCTGAAATTATAATACCATGGGAATATCACTGTGGTGTCATATGGAGGCTCAAAATTCAACAGGCACATAGAAGGGTCCCAAAGGGCGCAGTTTAATTTGTTTATTTTCCTTTTTATAAATCTGGCACTTTCAGTTGCTTAGTCTGATTTACCATGCAACCATACAAACAATTGTGCTGGCACAAGTGGGGAGTTGCAGGGAAACTAGAACTGGGAATATGGAGGTGGGGATCAGCTGCTTCAGCTCTCCCAGACCAGGGCTTCCCCAAGTCCAGGCTCCCTTGCCTGCGCCTGGCTGATGCGTGAGCCGAGAGTGCTTTCTGTGGGCAGCACTGAAGGCACAGAGCCTTCCTGTCAGCCGGGTTTCACAACTGACTCCAGTGAAGATTTTATGCAACCATACGCTGGTGGATATGAGCGCTTTCTCTTGCAGTGAGCTATACGTGGTGCCCCTTGTTATTCCATGGGCACCGCAGGAGTCGCCACGGAACCCTGTAGCTCGAGGACTTGTCTCACTGGTGCTCATTCTGGATTCGAGGATGTACTTTGTAATCATTTAAAAAGAGTCAAAAAAGACTGATCATGTAAGCCGAAGGGCAGAGAATCAGCATAGTGTTTGAGCTTTCAATCTTGACTGTCTTCCCCAGACTTACTTAAAAATTAAGTAGTGCTTTATGTCTCCTAATACTTCATTGATGTTGTTTTTGCAAAGAGCTCTCTCGCACTGAAGGCTTCCCATGCTGAGGGACTGCTCAGCACCACGCAGACAGAATCCTGTTACCCTTAACCAAGGCCGATATCTGTTAGCGCAGAGTATGTTCCTTAATGTTTATTAGCAAACTTGTGTACTAGGAGGAGGATCCTTCTTCTGTTCGTGTCAATGACAAAACTCTCATTAAGTGCAGTGGGTGTAGGATTGAATGGGAGAAGACCAGTGTTTAGAAGTATGTACTATTTAACACCTGATTAATCACTTAACTCCTTGGCACCAGCTAAATTTAATCCCTCTGAAGCAAAATTTTACTAACACTGCCCCAATTAAATACTGGTCATTACTATTCACTGTGTCATTACAAGTTAAGTCAGTTTCCTGGGAGGCAACCCATTAAAACAGCAGCCCCAATCTGAAATGCCCCAATTAAACAGAGGATACTTTAATGATAATTTACATGCACATTGCACCTTGCATCTCAAAGTGCCTTTTGGAGGGAGGTGGCTAAGCAGCGCTCTGCTGATAGAAATGGTGATAAGCAGGAGATGAAGTCTTGTACAGTTACACAGAAGTGATGTTTCTGCCTTTTAAAAAAGTTATCTGAGTCCTTGAATGCTTGCCTTATGAAGGCTTCTGACAAAAGCTTTTCTAATAACCTGCTTACTGAGAGAAAAGAGAGCTAAGGCAACCTGTGTTTTTGGCCAGTAGTGTGGTTCTGACCTACAATCCAAAAACTGGCTAATTTTTTTTTTTTTTCTCTGCATGTGTTTCTTTTGGACTACTTGTAGTTCGGTGCCTTCAGGTGGGCATCCCCAGAGCAACAGCAATTCAAAAGCATGTGCTTCTGAAAATGTTATCTTTGGCCTTTGCTTTCCCTATCTGTGAAACAGGCATAAAATGATAATGAACTTACCTCTGCAGGGCAGTAGCGAGGCTTAGTATTTGTAATGCAGCATGGAAACAAGTTGTGTTTATTGCAGAAATCAGTGACAGAGTGATCTGATTTGTTCCTGGCTTTTTAGTTCACATGGTGTTTGGGGGGTGGCGGTGGTGGTTGTTTGGCTGTTGGCTTTTTTGGTAGGGGCCACCTACCTTTGATGAGCACTTAGAGTGTGCAAGATATTACGGCTTCACTGTGTCCCAATGGCTGGATCAGCCATGCGTGGGCAGGGTAGTGTTTCTGTGCCTACGGCCTGCATTGAGCTTGGCTTTGGGAGGGCTGGGCGCACGGTGCAGGCATAGCTGTTCTGCCGCAATCCTGCTCCTCCTGGCCCAGGGCAGGAGTGCCTGGGAGGGATGGCAGCCAGAGGTGGCTGCCAGAGCAATCCCCGCCACCTTCCCTTGACCACTGTCCTTCCCAGGGCTCCCTGAAGCCAAATGCAGAGCAGGCTGCATACTCGGTTGTCCCAGGTGTTACTTTTTCCTGGGGGTAGGAAGGCATCCCTCTGTTAGATCAGATACACCTTTGTCATCTACCAAGGGAGGTCCCACTAGCAAAGGCAGTGGCCGGTGGTCACCAGCTAGCATTGTCACAGCAACTAATTTTTTGGGCTGATGTGTCTCTGTGCTTCCTGAGGCAAAGAGGCCACCCAGAACAGCCCATGGGTGGGATGTTCCGCTAAGCGGTTGTGAAGAAGCCAAGCCAACCCCAGGTATGTGCTCAGGTCCAGCCTGAGCAAGGAGACCAGAAAGGCCGCCAAAACTCCTGTGCCTTTAACAGCAGAGTTGTGGCAATTGATTCCTGTAATTGTGCGTTATTTTTCTAGGTCTACAACCCAAGCCAAATTTAGACCCTGTTGGTTCTGGTGTTGCTGAGTTGTCTTTAGGCAGTATTTTGTTGGAGCGCAGAGGACAGCTATTCTCTTTCTCTGCTTCTTTAGTAACATATGGAACTCAAGGCTAGATTATGCTGATTTTTTTTTCTTTTTTTTTTTTTTTTTTTTTTCAAAAATGCTGCTGCTGGCAGGAAAATAAATGCAGAAAACTCCAGCTGAAGTTGAACTTGTTTACAGAATGTTTGGAGCAGTGCTAAATACAGGATTTTGAAAAGAGTTAAGTTTTTCACTGATAGATGGTATTGCCTCTCTTCTGTAATGCTCCTGAGCTCCAAAGTGAACTAGGTATAGCAATTAAGGAAAGCTATAAATGATTCTTCTTCTAAATTACTTTCTAAAGGTTATTCCTTGTTAAGCCACATGCAGTTTCTTTGCTTCAGTGTTGTTCTTGCACAGTTTGCAAACACTGTCATGGTTAAGACAGTCTGGAGAGAAAATGGGTATGAAAGAGAGAGAGAGATTCTCACTGCGGTATTTATGTTGGTGTTCTGTGGAATGTTTGCACACGGAAATAAATAGCATTGTAAATTACTTTGAAGATGTGTATAATGCCAAGAGTAGTATTGGGTGTGACTGCAAGAGTTAAGTGTTAGTACAACTCCACAAAAATACTTTGAATGTGACAGCCAGGCTTTACATGTTAAACTATTAACAGCTGGCTAATATTAAATCCAGAGTTTGGATTTTTAATTTTAAAATAAAATTAAATATTGTTATAAATAGGAACTATGAGTGATTTCTTGGTAGTGGGGTTTTTTTGTTGTTTGTTCGCTTGGGGTTTCTTGTTTGGGGTTGGTTTTTTTGTTTGTTTGTCTGCTTTGGTTGTATGGTTGGTGTTTGTTTGTTTTTTTTTTTCTTTTTTTTTTTTCTAGCTAGCTCAGGTGATCAAGCTTGGAAATAACTTATTTTGAAGAGTCTTTAGAGTTTAATCTGGAGGAAAACAACTGGCTTCCAGTAAGGAGTATCCTTAAAACTGATAGAGTATAGCAGAGTGTGATGTTCTGTATATAGTTTGTGTTCCAACATAGTATGGCTGAAGTGATTTTTCCATTATGTCTTCAGTGGGATCCTCCAAAACATCTATTAACAGAAACCAGGAATGTTTTATAAATGGTGCGGGATTCTGTGGAAATCTAGGAGCTTGGAGTTCTACCAGATAAATGAAATGTTTAAAAAAAGTGCCAGAGATAGTAGTACTAGAATTCAGAAACAAATTTATCCAGTTAGTAGGGCCACAGCAAGGCATTTGACATCTGCAAACCGCATTTTCCTTTTCCCTTTCTCCTTTTTTTTTTCCTAAAAAAGGACTTCACATAAAAGAGGTTTCCATCATTGATGGGGCGCTGTGAACCTCTGCTGATGTGCTTGGAGGTCAAATGGAGCAAACCCAGCATTACAGCAATATTGGGGAGCTCCTTCCCAATTTCTAGGAATTCATATGAGGTCTGTGTTGGGATTCCCCCCCATGACAGAAGTAATCCTTTTTTCTTCTGGTGGATTAGGACTGGAATGGTGAGTTCTCATCTTCCTACCTGCCCTGTGCTTTAAAACACGGGCAAAGCCAAGCCTTCTCAGACCTGCCTGCCTGCCTGGGAGTTGAGGTTAGCAGTGGTAGGGTGCGAGGAACCAGAGGCTCTGGGGTGAGGGTGTTGGTCCCAGTTATCACTGGAGGCTACCAGAAAAAATGTTCCCTGGCAGATGGGTCCTCCCTGTCACATCCACAAGAAGCTGCTTGGATATTTCCAATGGGCACCACTGTGTGAGACCAGCTGCAGCTTGAAGCCTGCAGAGCAATGGGGGTAGCACTGATGGGCCATTGTCAGCTGTGCCACCGCCTTTCTACCATGGCAGCTCTGGTCCCAGCAGCCTCACCTCAGCTCCAGAAGACCAGCTCCCTCCAGTTCAGAGCACCGCTGTGCTTGATTAGGCAGCCTGATGTAGGCACATGTAGGTGCCAGCTGCCTGATTGGGGCTGTGCTGTGACTGTGGAGTGACAGACCTGCCATCTCCCTGGAGGTGAGGAAATGAAGGGCTGAACTGTTTTCACAGAGGGATGAGGATGCACTCGTTCCTGCGAAGTCCCAGGGTGCCAGGAAGGGCACCACGTTGCAGGAACAGGAGTGCTGATGGGTGTAAAAAGATACTTCTCGGTTGGCAGTCTGAGTGGTTGTGTCACTCTCAAATGGCTTGAGCAAATGGATCCTCTGGAAGAGGACTCGGGGAAGACTGTGGGAGTGGCTTCCAGGGGAAGAAGGTTATGGGCTGTAAAATATTTCATGGCATGTGGACTGAGATGTGTATCGCACATTGCACAGTAAATACTGGGCTCAGACACACTGGAGATAGTGTCTTAGCGAGCTACCTCACACTAGCTGAGTCATCAGAGCCATCCATGACTGACCGTGCGCTGGCTTTTATTACCTCCCAACTGGGACAAATTACAACTTCTTTTAAACCTCAAAGTAAGAAGAGAGCGAATTAATAGCGTATGTGCAGCCAATTAGCACAGCCAACTGAACCATGTTGACGGGCAGTGCCTGAGTTTTGCAGGCTTGGTGAAGTGGGCAGAAAGTACGGTATTTTTTTTTCCTCTTCATAGTTTTGAATAAGGCTCTCTCATGGCTCTTCTGCTTAACAGAAACAGTGAGGTCTCTCTGAGCTGTTCAGTGCTGTTTGCTGATAGACCTCCCAGAATTGGTCTGACAGCTGGGGTCGTATTTTAGGAAATGATTTGATTGTTGAATAAAAGAGAAAACTGAGGTCAGTTTTTGATTTGGGGTCAAATAGGCAAATAAAACTCGAGTGGGAAAGGAGCAGGGAGTAAAATAGAAATTATCTGTATATTGCAGTTTGAATCCGTGCTGTGGATCAGTTCTGATTACAGCATGTTTTCTTGACTACTAGGAAGGTTTGTAGTGACACCAAAAAAAATACAGAAGTGAGCAGTGAAGTTGCCTGGTGAAACTTCCATAGGAAGAGAAACTACATTGCCTAGGACTCTTTGGCTTGGAAAGTAGACGGCTGAGAGAGGTATAATAGAAATCTATAAAATCACACAGTAGTGTAGGATGGGGAGCAATAATTTCTGATAGTACAAAACTAGAGCAGGCAATGAAATTACCAGCCAGCAGGATTAAAACAGGTACTACTTCTATCTGTGTTAAATTATGGAACTCACTGCTGCAGGATACTGTGGAGGCTAAAAGTACAAATGGATTTAAAAAAGAGGGTAGAGGAATACAGGGAAGATATTAAGCCTAACAGCCTGTATGGGGGGAAAAGAACCCTATAATTACACAGGGGAAAGATTGCTTTTTCTGTCTGTCAAGCCTTTCCTGAAAGAGACTTCTTGTCTTTTGGGGACAAGATCCCAGTCAAGATAGACTTGCTCTGATGTATAGGCATTCAGATGCTTCAATGTAAAGTTTTGCACCCTGGAAGGCTGATCCTAAGTGCTTATTAGTCTCCTCTGGATTGTTTCCTATGTCTCAGCCCCAGCAGTCTTGATTTCAAGAACACTAGTTAATTGTAAGAGGGAAGAGAGAGAAGGAAGAATTTGTGTCTGTGACTCAGAGATTTGTGAAGTCTGGATTGCTAGGACTAGCAAGAGATTGGCTTTGTTGCTTTAATTACCCAGATTCAAGTGAAAGAGGGAAAAACCTTCAGGGAATACATGGAAGAGGAATTACAGATCAGCATTTGAAAAAAGGGAAGTTTTCTGGTTATGGGGAAGAGACATTGTTTGCTTCTAGGAGCCAAATGTGGGCTGACCTATGTTTTTCCAAAGGTCTCCCAGTTCCCATTATCACCCATGTGAAATGTGTTCCTGAAGCATTAACTTTTTGTCACATATGTGACAAATGGTGTCCCAACCGGAGCTTGCAGCCATGGGCATAAGAGTTGCTGCTTTCACTGCCTGGCCAAATGTTGCAAACAGTCGCTGAACTAACTGGCTAAGAAATGCTGTCATTTGTACAGACCTTGCATCCCACTTTGATTATGACTTTTTTTTTTTTAAATGGCAAACAGAAGAATGGTTATACACAATCAATTCTGGTATTGTTTTGCATGTGTACTTTTTAGTTATTTTTTCCTGAAGAGAGAGTGATTCACAGTGTTGGATAGCCATTAAAAGATATTGATGTGCAGCTAAATATGGCCTTTAACTTAAATTTAGTTCTCCTTTCTGCTAATCTATACAATGTCCACAAGTATCTATTTAAGTAATTGGATAGCCTCTTACAGATTTAGTTAGGTTTTTATTTTGGAAAATAACAAATTACTTTATTTGCTGGATGATTGATTTTTTTTTTTTAATTTTATATACTGTTTATGATTAGCTGTACTTGACTTTGCAGTGAAAGGTAATTACAAGTGCAGTGTCCCCCATCAAAACCCAGAGCATTAAAAGCAGTTTTTGGGGGGGAAAAAAAAAGTTTTGATAATTGTACATGAAAAGGAAGTATCTGGTATGTTTTGAGGTAATATTACATAATAAATTACAAGCTTTTTTATCAAGCTAATGAAATATTATCTTTTTTTTAATTGCGCTAATTGTTTCTTGTCATGCTGATCTAGTATTAGTAGATTTTGCTCCCTCACCCCTCATTTTTATTTGTTGACTGGAGGAAGAAAACAAGCTTCCGGTTTCTGCAACTCCAAAGCTTTTTCCAACTTTGGGTAACTAGTCATTGTAATGAACTAATTGACTAAAGTGAAAGAAGAAAATATTCTCTCTGTATCTGTTGCCAAAAGCTGGCTTGGCTCTTTGTCAGGCTCGGGCTCTAGGTGTATAATAGTGGGTCCCGCTCGTTCGAATGGTAGGACTTTCTTTTACGCTTTGGCACAAAGTTTTGTAGGTCAAGGTTTGGCTTTGCAAACGAGGGGAAGCCATCACGCATGTAGAACAAGCCTCCTGGTTCCTGACAGTATTAGTGCTCCTGGAGAGAAAAGGCTCTGAAGAAACAGGTTTTAACTTGCGTCCTGTAGTAGAGGTGTCCGTATATTTTCTAAGATACTCAAAAGTCTCTGTTAGCTCGATGTTTTAATATGTTTATTGTCACAGCCAGTTCCCTGTGAGGTAGGGAACTGGGATTGCCCCGCTTCACAGATGGGGAGGAGAGGGGCTTCATGTAGTCTCTTGGTACCTATAGCTGCAGCAAAATAATGCTGTGCTCTCTCAATGCCATCTCCTTGGGCCCTTTGCCTGCTGCCTGTGTGGGACTCCCCCTCACTATTTGCTTGGCAG
This sequence comes from Haliaeetus leucocephalus, assembly GCF_000737465.1. NCBI lineage: Eukaryota > Metazoa > Chordata > Aves > Accipitriformes > Accipitridae > Haliaeetus > Haliaeetus leucocephalus. The sequence goes on from NW_010972909.1 coordinate 1,957,469, forward strand.
ATGATACTGTGTTTAGGCTGGCCTGTCCCAACACTCATGCTTGCCCTTCTTGCTTGCCCTTCCTGCTTGCTGCGGTGAGAACTTCACGGTCCTACTGCGCGTCCCTAGGAGGTGAAGAGTTATGTCACCATCACTTCAGCCAGTCCAATTATAAGGTGAACTTAAGTACTGATGAAAGAGAGGGCTAGTTTCCTTCAGTCTAGACTGGAGTTTCCTAATTCCCTGACCATTTTCCATCAGTGGTCCAAGAGCACTCTGTCATATGTAAAATATTAATTCAGCTGTATGGGCCTTGGCCTACTTCTTGTTGAAAAAGAGGAAAAAAAACCTCCCCCAAACAACAACTGAAGTTCTGTCACTTTCTTAACCTCAATTAAAAAATAAATGTAGGTAGACCCAGGTTGTCAGCAGGTGGTTGGCACAGCAGTGAAGAAAGTGTGAATTGAAGACATCGAGGTAGCTCCTTCAGTGATTTGCGTACAAAGGACTCTGAGCAGCTGGTCTGGAGTAGAGCTTAGTTTTAGAGCATGTTTAAATTTAAGCATTATAGAGAGGAAATGCATATTTAAATTTTCATCTTCTAAAGGGAAAAAAAAACCCAAACCCAACAAAATTTCCTTAATTCATTTTGGGTTAATTAGAAGACGTGGTTAGAATGATAACTTTTGGGGATGGAGGAAGTTCCATTTTTGCATTGCTTTCTATGTAACACCTGAGATACAGAGCCAGGCTGAACAGTTTTGACTGGTCAGCAAAATTTTTCTTGCCCACTGTTCAAATTACTTGCTCACAAAACAAATGGCTTGGTTGGTATCTGTGCTTCTGGAAATAAAATAATTACGTATACTTGAAAAATAGACATTTCTTGTTCAGAATTTGTCCCTGTGGGTTTTCTGAGAAAACTTCTTATCATAGCCTTGAAAGCTCCAACAAACTGGTCACCTGCAGGTTTTTCTAGACACATGCTGGTGGTGATAAGAGTCGAGGTGAGCAGTCCTGCACTTCAGGCTTGGAGCTTCTGTCTTGATTTCTGCTAGGGCTCCCAGAGTATGGGGCTCTCAGCCCACCCACCTTCACAGCCAGACACACAAAAATGTAAAGATACTCGGCCCTGCTGCAAGATGTGAGCTTTGACATGGTGTGGCTCTCTATGCCCCTGTAGATAGGGAGCTGTTTGAACCAGAGATCTGGTATCTATATTTCTATACTCCTACTCTAAGCTATGGGACTGGAGGTTAGTGCAGGAAGGAAAGCAGGAGCCAGAGAAATTGTATGGGATTGAGAGTGAAGGAATTAAGTGAGAGGGAGGAGTCTGCTGTGGCAGCAACTGCAAGCAGCCGGGCCCATTGCAGACTCCTGTGGAAATCATAAAAAATTGCTTTAGCAGGTCATGAGAGGCAGACACAGGGAGAAGCTGAATTGGGAAGGGTCATTTCTCATTGTATGGGAACAGGGAGGATCAGATGGAAGCATCCGGCAGTTTTAAAGAGGGGGAAGTATGTTTTCACACAACATACAGTGAGGTTACCGAACTTGCTGCCAGGAGTTGGTAATGTAGGGCCAACAGGCAGTTGGTTTCAAAAGACAGTTCATACTGGATGGATCTGTTTGGGACCATTAATTGCAAAGATACAGCTGCAGTACTTGGCCCAGAAAGCCCCTAACCTGTGGGTTGCTGGGGGAGTGTGCAAGGGAGAGTTTATTCCTTGTGCTATTACCCTGAGCATTTCCTGATTGATGTTGCTGGAGAATGTGGTACTAGCTTAGACAGACCTTTGGGCTGACCAGATGTACTGTGTTTTTCCATTTTCATTTAAGGGTTTCATACCTTGGTGCTGGACTCTCTACAAATGCCTCTGACAAGTGGAAAAATAACAGTTGAGAAAACCTCTCATGTGAATCAGACCTTCTGCTCTGTTTCTTGATCTTGTTGTGATGTTTCCTTAGCAGAGGTAACCTGACCATCTGAAATTCATGAGACAAATGTTCTTCAGGTTATGAAGGACTTCTTAGTGAATTTTCTTCAGGAAAATTCTTGGGGATTTTCCTGTCCTTGACTCTCCTCTTGGGCTGTGACGCCATTTGTTGGCATAAAGTGCCCTGACCTATTTTATTTCTCTAGGTTTTTCCCAAGATTTGGCTGACAGAGGGTGGAAAAAATAATTAGATTCTTAGATAATTCAAATGCTACGTGCTGTGTCAGCCACACCTCTTGATGGCTGATAAGAGACAAGTGAACACAGTTCCTTGCAAGACAAGGATGCGTTTATTTGGATGGCACAAACTCGTAACTGCATGACTGTGTGGCTGATGAACAGGTGTTATACAATACAGGGACAATTCCAGCACTTCCATTAATTTATTCCATCAGCATGCCTGAAACCTGCTTTGGAGTGACTATCTTGATTTGGTAGTTCAATCTCTTTGCCTTTCAATCCCTGACTCTTCTTTTCAAGTTCCTAATAGCTGAGAAAATTGAGGAGGAAGTGTTGTTTACTGAGTGCCTGGACTTCATTTTTCTACACATAACGATTAAGCCCACAGACAGGACCTTCTCGTGGGACCCTGTGTACACCAGATGTTTTTCTTCAGTGCAAGGTGAGCTGTTTCTCAAACTATGCTTGTCCTGTGCTAATGCAGTTAGTGGACAATTAGAACTAGAAACTGGCTATTAGACAATTAGAACTAGCTGACTAAAAGGAAAAAAAAAAACCCACCTGCAAATGCTTGTGTGTCCTTTACCAAGCCCCACATCTAGAATGGTGTCCTAAGCAGACAGATACCATAGCAGCTTGCTCTCAATTGGTACATATTTCCCTGTCTTTAGGCTGAACTTTGTTGTGATGTCTGTGCCGTATAGCCTGCTCACCTTTAACTGTCTCGGGAGGTCCTGTCCCACCACACCAGCTTGAACGGTCCCTCTGGGGACAGGCTCTTCCTTTGCGGTTCCCAAGTGCTGACTATAGAGCCTGAATCTCTGTAGATGTTACACCCACTACCAGCACAGTAAAAGAGAAGCAGAATTTCCCCAAAGATGCTGATAGCTGAAGGAATTCTGTTTTCCTGGTGTTAAACACAAGGAAGTTAGTTCTATCATTCCATACAAAAGTGAATTAAAGTATGTCTGTGTACCACATGCGGAGTCTGGACATGCACTTTCCTAACCCAGTGTGCAAGCACAGCAGTAACATGATCCTGTGACCACCGACTGTATTATTTGCCCAGGTTTTGTAGATCATCTTTAATTTCTTACTTACTGATATCCTAGCTATTTGCACTCAACTACTTAACTCCTGAATTTCCGACTCAGGCTTTGGGTATTGGTATGTTTCATGGTGCTGCAGGAATGGGTGCTGGAATGCCATCTGTGGACAGATGAACAGTTAACAATGCACTCTTGAATGCAGCCTCGTTTTAGGCTGGTGAAGCAGGGCTAAATTTTCTCATGCCTGCCTTTTCCAGTGCTCATCCTGCCCCTTTCTCACATTTCCAAACAGATAGCCTATTCGTTCATGCACAGTCACCACGCTGGGTTTTCCTTCAGGTTTGTACCTCAAGTTTTACCTCGCCTTTGACATGTTTGAAGCCACAGTCCTTAAAAGTGGTGGTGACAAGGCTACTGGGAAAACACAGCCCTTGGAGATTGCAAAGTCCTTTTGTTCTTCAAGTCACTTGAAACAGCAGCTAAATGATATGTCTGGTTTTAGAAAGCAGCAGTATTCTATCTGATCTTGTCCTTCCAGTGGAAAAAAAGGCGAGGGTTTGATAATCTATATGGCAGTACAGTGCTAAACTTGGAGTGATTTAGACCGTTAATGGAAAGTACTTTAACTTTGATTTCTTAACAGTGTGTCAGATAAAAGGATAATCTTAGCCTGTCTGATTTCCCATTGCTGCTGGCTTGCATAGCATCTGCCTAAAATGAAAAGGCAGTGCACAGATCCCAGGCTGCTCGGATGGCCACGTTGTTAACTTCCTTCCCTCCATTTCTCGATCTCAGGTCTCGCTGCTGTCCATTGTTAATTATTCTGGCTGTGGGCTAGTTAAGAAGCCCTGAAAGTCAAACATTTTTCCAGGCACAATTCATTTGTGCCAAGATGTTTGTTTTTCTCGTGGCTAACTAGTGTCTAGCCTCCTCCTGTTTTGCCTCGTGTATGCTCTGTCATTTCCATTTTCACAGGTTAAGAGTATTCTCCCTAAACTCTGCCCTATCTGTTGCTGTAAAGTGCACGTAGGAGGTCGTGGACTATATTGCCAGGCTATCTATAACGTGTTTTCTTTTGAAGTACAGTGGGATTTGGCATCATAAGAGGTGAGGCTCTTTAAGCATGATATGAAGAAGAGTCCTGCTCAAGATACGGTGAGGTAAGTGAAAATTGTGACTTGAGCAGGGGTCCTGGGTCTTCATCCTAGGTTGAGCCTGCTAGTTCCTGAATTCTTCTGTAGTGTGGCTGTACAATACTGTCATACCATCCTTCCCTGCCTCCGGCAGTGTCTCTGTGAAGGAATATTTGCCCATATCCAACTTTGGGCTGATGTAAAGCTGGTTACTTCTCTGCAGGTTTTTAACCATTCTTTAAAGGCACTGCAAAAGTGCACCATTGTTATTTTGCTGAAGAAGTAGTTTGATGAGACTCTTAATGCAAGATAAGGTGGTAGTACGCTGAAAAAATCTTGTCCCACCCTTCCCCTTCCCCCTCCCATGGGCTGGCACAAATGTTTGGGCAGACGTACGCTTGATAGGGCAGCAGATCTGGATTAAAATGAACAGCTTGTGCTAGCGCAAGGCAGAGCATGGTGTGGAGGTGGGAAGAAGCAGCTGGGAACATGAGGAGGGCAGGACACGTTTTTTCAGTGGCGGTGCCAGTTGATCTGGGATTAAAGTGTTGATGAAACTCAGAATAAAGCTTTGGCCAGATCTGTGTTACCAAAGCTTTTAAAGATTCACACCTACTTTCTTTACAAGAACTGTTCCTTTAGGCTAGATAGAGTAGCTACAGGAAAAGTGGTCACTGGTTCAGGAAAACATGGTGGTTCTTGTGCCGAGAACCCATCTCTCCTTTTCTTATTCCAGCATACACCAAGGACCTGAAGCAGCATGGTTTGTTCTTCTAGTGTGAAGGGTAGAGCTGTTGCCTAGATGAATGAGCCTTCTGGTATCAGTGTGAGGCCCCACTGCTGTCATCTGTGGACTTCCAACTGTGCTATGGCTTGCTTTGCATTTCTGAGCACACCTTGGCTGTGCCGTTTAGGTTTAATTGTAGGAGAATGCTGCTTTAATAAAAGGAGGCACTTGCATGTTTTGAGTCTTCGAGATAGACTGAGAACACTGAACGCCAAACCCCCCACTTTCATTGCAAATTTATGCTGTTCTGTATCGCTGATGCTGACAGACGGTCTGGACCTGTTTAACCATGCAGCGAAGTGTGAAGCCTCTCTGGGTCAGGGGAGGAAGTTTGTCCCACATGCCTAATCTAGAGGTCATTTCAGAGTTTCAATTATCTATCAAAATCATGTTCTCAAAACATGCAAACACGGAGATGATAAGTTCAGTCCATAAATGCTAGCTCTTTATGAGCCATGCTCACCGCAGCTTTCCTGGGAGCTTGGTATATATGCCTTGTATTGGATTTGGCATGAAAGGTATTTGTGGCATCCTTTCTATAGAAAACTAGGCCAGCTCATAGATCTTGTTTTATTTTTCTTATATTTTCTATGCTGGCCTTGTGACATGGTTATAAAAATATGCCAGCCTGGCGCATATACTCATTATCCTGGACAGGGGGGATAGTCTTGGGTTAAAGGTACTGTAAAGAGATACAGGAGGTTTTATAGTTCAGTCCTTGTTCTGCCACTGCGTTCTCTGTGACCTTGAAGTCATTTAATGTGATTGCCCCTCCATAAAGTGTTAATGCCTAGCAAAATGGAGTCAGATCACTGGTGGAAACTGCTTGTGCCTCTGTAATACAAATAAGTAATAATGATCTTGCCCTAACCCCTTGCTGGGATGATTAATAATTGCAGAATTATTGGCAGTAGGACCCAGGGTTTAACCGGGTTTGATTTTGGATAGTTTGCCTTTTTTTTTTTTTTTTTTTTTTAAACTTCTCCTTTGAACTCTATCTGAAGAACTCCTAAAGATACCACTGTGTTGGTTGATGCATAAAAGGAGGCTTGAACCATGGCTAGGATAATGAACTCAAATTTAACAAAAATTAAGATTAAAATCTGCACAGTGTAGAACTGCTGAGCTATCAGTTTGGTATTACCTGAGCACTGGCCATTTGGGTAGTTTTTAGTGAAGTGGTTCCTTCTGGCTGATAGCAGCTTAGATGATTGTTGTGGTGAAGACTTGAGAAATTCTCCTCCCTCTTCCAAAGTTACTTGAAAAACTAAAGAAACTTCTGCAGTTAAAGAAGGAAAAAATTTACTCTTCAAGACTCAAGTATTTACCAGAGGTTATAAGACAATTGTGTTTTGTTGGACCTGATCTCTGTGCTCCACTGAGTTCAAGAGGATTTGGCTGAAGCCCACAGTGATAACTGAGCAAGAGGTAGAACTGATAAAGGAAAACTCATTATTATTCAGTGGCACTGACCATAATGAAAGCTGATCAAGAGACAGATTTTGTCACACAGGTAACATCACTAGTTTTAATTCATTTTTTGAAAGTTCGAATGGAAGGGAAAAAGAATGTCTTTGGTTTAAAAAAATCCCCAAAACAACAAACCCTTAGAAGTGTGGTCAGATTCCTAGGGATTTGTTAACTGCAAGGTCAGTTTGTCTTTTTTTTAATTACTATTGTTTTTTATTTTGAGGTATTCTCATACAAAGCAAAATGACTCAGCATTTCAGAACTCCATTCAACAGCACCAAAAATAGGAAATAATGGTACAGAGTAGCACTCCCCCCCCCCCCCCCCCCCCGCCCCGAGAGGCTGCTAAGAAGCCACGAACAAAGTCCCTTGCATCTCTTTAACCACTGTTTTACATCTTACCTGTGACACCTGCATGGCAGGCAGATGACAAACCCTCCAGATCTTTTTGTTCTTGACCCACCCACCCAGCTACCTGTCTGTATCCCATGTCCAGTCTCAGGTAACACTGATGACCACCTGAAACTGTGCAGATGCTGTATCTCTTGAGCCTGCGTGATGTCTCTGTCTGACAGGCAGCCTGGTCGGGGAGGGAGGCGACTTGCTGACATTTCTTGCTCCCAAACAGTGGGTAGCACTGATGCTGTGGCTTCTCTGCAGCTGCAAGAGGTGACTTGCTGTCTGATTACCTGTCTCCTGCCCTGCACCAGCTCAAGACTTTGCAACTTGAGGCTCAACAGATTTTAAGGCTGACCTTGCCCGGATGAGTCATCTGTGTTTGATGTGTGTGCAGTGTTGATGGGAGAGAAAGGAGGCAGGGATACTTGCTGGCTGTGATACAAGACTGCTTTCCACTGCCCTGTCTCAGTGCATCACACGGAGGCATCTTTTCTTCCCAAGCCTCTGCATTGCCTGCAAGTTGGAAAACTCACTGGGCTCACAAACTGAGGAGGGATCTATATTCCCCCCACCCCTGCAAAATGTAAAACATTCAGAACGTCTCGGACAAGTATGAAATTGGTGCAGGAGCTACTTCATTAGTTTGGTCGATGGCTATTCACCTGTCTTCCATTCATCTGGCTATTATTTTATTACCAGTTCCTTGTGTGTACTGTGATTGGAAAAAATCTCCATTTGTTGTTAAATCCCTTTCAGGCTTATTTAAAGTGCTTGTCTGTCTTGGTTTTGTCTCTTGTCCCATCTCAGAGATGTGATTTCCTCTTTCTTCTACTACCCCTTGCCGAACACCTTGCACCATACAAAGGTACCTAGGTGCCAAGGTAGACTAGTAGTACTGTAGACCTGTTCAGCATGGACTGAATGGATAACAGACAGTGAAGGGGTCCAATGCTGAATGTTTTTGTTTTGCTTAATTTAAAAAAGGAAAGAAGCCTTAGCTAAAACACTTCCCCTATGAATAGATAGCCATTAGCTCTTGGAACACTGTAATTGCCAGAGAGAACTCCTAAATATCTGAGAGCGAGATTTTTATTTTTGGGGGGTGGAAACAAATTACACAAGAATGGAAATCCTTGATGTAGAAATGTAGCTTCCACACTAGTCCTGCTGAATGGCTGTGCATTGCCCTCCCTGCTTCTCTGAACCAAGTCCTGCCAGTGCTGCTACATCACTGATAGTGTGGACTCTCAGCTCTGTTAAGGGACAGCAGCTCTGACTTGACAGTCAGCTCCCAGGGATTACTCCCTTCTTTTTCTAGGCTGAAATAGTCAATGTTTGTCACCTTGTTTGAGAACAGGCACTTTCCAAGCTGTAGCAGCTGTTCGTACAGAATCTACATCCCTCTTAGGTTATTTGAGCACCTGGACAGAGGATTTTGGAGCTGCCCCTGCTGGGCTTACTTAAGTTTTAGAGAGTCATTTTTGTTGGATCCATCCTTGAATTAGATCAGCTCAAGCAATGTTATTGTGCAATTTTTACTTGGGACCAGTACAGCAGACAAGGAAAGGTGTGTGTATGTGTGTGGGAGGATGTTTTCAGCCCTGTAAATAATAATCTCCAACTCTTCACAGGTCACTTCTTTCCTTCCTCTCCCATTACTCCCAAGGATTATTACTGCATGTTTTGCTGGTGAGATGAGGTTTCCTTCGGAAATTAGCTGCCAATCTGAGCTTCACCCAGAAGCTTTACGAAAAGGTGGTTGAAGTGCTGGGGGAGGGAGCTCCCTTTGAGCATCTTCCCTTGCCTGTGGGGTATCCCTGTGAAGAACTGTAGCTTCTTAAATGCCTTGAGAAAGGGCAGGGGGATAGGTTCCTGGAAGAGTTTTCTTTCCCTGGGGGACCCCTGAGGAATTTTGCTTGCACTTCTAGCCACTTTGCGGTGAGTACAAATGCACCTCGCTCTGCACTTCTTGGAACTGGGGCTCACCACTTACATATCAAGTAGTGGTGCTGCATGTTTTTGTGCACCCCTCCTGAATCCCACAGACCTGTGGTTGTGGTGGATTTTTGGCCACCTGTGGTTTGAAGCAGGGTTCCTGAGGACTCTGTGTGTGTGTGTGTATAGGAATAGCAGATTAGAAAATGAGAGGTTGAGAGGCTCAAAAAGCTTCCTGAAAGTGTGGGAGTACAGCCCAGAGAAAGGAAGAGAAATCTTTTTGAAGCTGTATCAGTGCTTTACACTGACAAGAATAGCAGACAGAGCGTATTGACAGAGCAGTCTGAGGATAAATGTGGCCGTGTAGCAAAGTGTTAGTGCTGTAAAAATCACCACTGTCCACTAGCGAAACAAATTCTTCCAGCATTAAGTGCAGTTCTACTGGTATGGTTGGGTCCACAGTATGCACTTCTGCTGGCGTAGCTATGTCAGACCTGATGGACATTGGTAGGTCTGCACGTGTCTGTAGCATACGTGCAGCCTTCTAAAAATTGTGGAGGAGGTGTGAGGAACAACTGAGATCACGTCTTGTGACATGCACTGCCCCTGGGAGGAGAGAAGAGATAGCTGCGTATTCTCCTATTGCAGATCTGCAATGTGTATGGTTCATGCTAGGTACTGGTCCATTGGTGCTTGGATGCTTCCTCCAGCTCGTATAAGGTCCTTCCTGAGAAGGATTAAACTCCTTGCCTTAAAGCCTGTAGTGGGTGGTAACCTTAGTAGAGCAAGGCCCAGCTTTTGTTTCATGTTTCAGCCACTGTTTCCAAAGGCTTTACAAAGCAAATGGGTGTAATTTCCTCTGTTTTTCTAATGAGGAAACTGAGGCAGAGGGGAGCCGTGGTGAAAAGGGAACAGTTTCTTTAGCATCTGCCATCCTAAGGTAGGAATAGCAACCTTTTTTGTTCTAGCCCAGTGCTTTGGGCACTTGTTCAATAACACATTCAAGCACATGCCTAATGATAAGCATGGCAATAGCTCCCTTACCATTCCCTCTTTTCAGAGCATCATGAGCAGTACTGCTCACTGAACCCAAACTGCAGGGCCGTTCCCACTTATGCTAACCCATTAGTATCACCTAAGCTGTCAGCCAGGAGAAGGTTGTATTTGCTGGTGTAAAGGATGTCAACATCTGGCCTGTAGAACCCGTCTCATCATTAAGGATGCAGGAGATGGAGCAAAGAGTCATCTTTACAGTGAGGAAGCGTTACCAGTTGGGTTGCAGGAGATGGAGACAAACAAACTTGTCCTGACAGTTGGCTCTTGGATTGAGTTGACTTGGAAAGAAACTCTTGAACCTCCAGCTGGGCTCAGAACAGTCACACAGAGGCAGCACAGGGTCACCAAGCAAATGCTTTCATACAGCAGTGTCATGACCCTTGCTAGTCATACCTTGAGCATTTAAGTGATGTAGTACCTCTGTTTAAAAAAAAAGCCAACAACCTAAACCAACAGCAAACTCCAAACCAAACGAGTAATGACTGTTCCAATACCTCCACTTGCCTGTCTTCAAAGAGAGCTTCAGCCTTCACAATTGTCCTGGCATAAAATGTTTCACAATCATGATAAGAGGCAGACTTAGGTCAGCGTTGGAAGCTGCTTTAATGAACCCCAAGGTTTGACAGCTGACGTAGCTTTTGTAAGAGCAGCAATTTATTGTTGCCAAGAAAATTACCTTTTCCAGTATCTCAACTCAGGAGCTGTTTGCAGGGTGGTGGGATTACAGTGCCTAGAAAGAGTGTTACAGCTCCATTTGCTGCTTGAGTTCTTCTCATATATCATGTGAGACACCATTCATTTTTTTCTTCTGTAGGCCAACCTCAGTTCAGTATATGCCTCCGGGCATTTTGATCATCTTGGGGTCTTTGCCACTGATTTCAGAAGGTTATGATTCAGAGCTTTCACCTGGGTTGGATTTTCTCAGTTGAGATTGTTTAGGAGAGAACAAGTTTCAGTATCTTAACTAAGGAATTTATGTACTTTTGTTTCTCTCCGTCTATAGATCCAGGATTTTTGTGAGTGTTGCCATCTTAGCATCAGGACTTAATCCATTCCAATTAGAACCTATGGGAGTTTCTGTTGCTAATTGCCACTGACATAAATTCCAGCTCATAAATTTGGGATAAAAATGTATGTTGTGTATGTTATTGTTACATGCTACATTAAGTGCAATATATATTATATATCATAATGTTATGTGCAATATATGCACTTGCCTGTTACATTTAACTAATGTTATTTTCCAGAATTAGAGACTACTGTTTACTCTCTAAAGAGTCAGTCTGAAGTGGATTTTTTTGTCTAATCCTGCAGACAGCTGGATTTTCTTATGGGTGACTCCTTGAGCTCCCTGTGTGCTCCTTGTCTGGCCTCAGTATACTCTGAATAAAATAATAAAAAAAAATAAAAATAAAAAAAGAGAAATGCTGCTCTATTGCTTTGTAGTGCTGGGAGGCTCTAACTGTGCTGATGCCTATACAGCATGCAACAATCCTTAAGCATCTTGTTCCTCAGAATGTGAGCATAAACTAGTAGCAATGATGGGCTGATGTTGTCTGTGATGTTTGAAACATGTAGATAACTTAGTTTCCGTGGAGGAGAAGGAAATTCTATGAAGAACTGAAGAGGGTGAATTGATGTCTAAAGATGAGTGAAAGGTGAAAGGGAAGACTGATACACGGAAGGGGAAGAGAACTTGGTCACTGCCATAAAGGTGCTATCAAATTGGGAAGCCTTGGGTTAACATCTAAATAGCCAGAAGGGTTGAGAATTATTTAACTAACATCTACATACGGATTTATTAAATGGTTAAATGATTTATTAAAAGGTTAAATTAAATTTATTAAATGGTTAGTAGAAAGCTAGAGCCATAATACAAGGAATATTTTCTCACTGTTCTCTTTTGCTTTGGGAGATGCACAGGGCAGACAGAACTGGTGGTTCAGGAAGGGATTGATCATCTCTGCAGCATCTCAGAAGGTCAGGATTAGCAACAGAGCCCAGCTGAAGAAAGAGAAAGGAACATACGCCTCCCTCTTAGAAACTTGCAATTTGTGATGCAAATTGAGAGGAGGCACATATACCAATTTTGAAACTTTTACTTAGCTCACCCAGGTAATTCCCATACATGAGACTTGCATCAAAAATTTTACTAAACTTTCATAAGCAAATTAGCAGAATTGTGCAAAACTTGTGTGATCTAAGGTTTTGTGATTTAGGCCTGGGTCCTGTAAACATCTACTGAGATTTTCTGGACCTGCACTTAAGTTTTGGCCAAATATAGGCTAAGCCTCTTGATGGTTTGAGGGTGAAAAAAATCAAAAACTTTTATGTTCACAGCGGTGATCATGGCTAAAAGACTAAAACAACAGCTCTTGATCTGAACATTCCCAAATTTGGAAGTCTGAAATCCACATCTGGTTAGAATTTTTAGATGGAAAGATTTTATCCTTTAAAAAAAAAAAAAAAAGAAAAAAAAGAAAAAAAAATCACTGATGCTTAAACTTAAACAACCACAGAATAAATCCTTCAGGAAAGACAAAACATTGTATGCAGTGAATTTTTTTGGAAGGAGTTGGTTGCAGTGCTTGTCACCTTGATGTCCTTAATTCACACTACTAATTTCATATTGCTCAAGTTAAAAAAGAGGATGGTAGATTAAAGCAAGGTGTATATCAGAGTTGAACGTGCTTTGAAACTTTCTCTTGGACTGTCTCTCAGTGAGAAAGTTAAGGGTTAATAATTTGCTCTGTCTCCTCTTGATGTATAGATGTAGTCTTCACACACCAAGAACGCAGTTCTACAAATGCACATGGGTCCCACTGGGTTTGGTGGGATTACTCACGTGTCTGAATGCCTGCAGGCTTGCAGCTCAGTTTTATGTGATTTTTTTTTTTTTTTTTTTTTTAGAATCCTTTTTAAAAATACACAGGAATTAAGCAATTTCCTTTACACAGTGCCTCAGCCAAAGCCCACTGAAGTCATTGGGAAGACTCCCACTGTTTTTTAGCTGGCATTCGGATCTCTCCTGTATTCGTTATGGTTTAGTGTACTGGGTGTGTGTATGGGGGTGTATAACCATCTTAGTTCTTCTAGAATGGCTATCCTGCTGTAATTCAGTTACCATGGAATAGATTGCCCACGTTACTAGCAGCATAATTATTCTGGAACAAAAATACTTTGATTCCAGAATTGTCTCTGTATAGGGAACTACTCTGTAATAAAAATCGGGCAATGGCTTCATCTGCAATAGCTGTGCTACTTGGTTGCTTTCTGTAGGCAAGGTGTTTTAAGCAGAGGTAAAAGGCAGTAATGTGAATCCCTTTTTACATCAGCACAGCCTGTCTGCTGTGGATTTTTGCTGAGTTGTAGTTATCCTAGTTTATAAAACAAAACATCCCACCCCCCAAACCCCAAAAGTAGACAAGCCCTTACTATGGACTCCAGCCAAACTCCTGATCCTGCAGTCAGATCCGTGTAGGTGGACCTCTGTGCCTATGACTTCAGTGGGACTCGCTGTATGTGCAGATACCCACCTACGCAGATCTGATGGCAGGATTGTGGCCCCACACCAGTAAGAGAACACAAGTGTTGCCTTTTGTTTAGGGATGAGTGCACGGGGAATGTGGGGTATGACCCAGGAGGTTCAAAGCATTGGAAGTATGCTATCTTTGAGATCCCTGAGCAAACCTACCCACTCTCACATTTTAATGGGAGCCCTATTTATGGGGATGTTGATAAGCAATCTGCAGGAAGAGCTTTATCTGTCACTGCCTTTTTACACTAGTACAGATGAAGCAAAACACTCAGTAAATTAACTCTTTTTGCAATGTGTGTATAGATCCTATGAATGGACTTGGAGCAGACTTCAAGGCTGAGATTTTAGAGTTTCCATGTTTGGTGCCTGAACCCATGGATCTAAGAAGACTTGTAAGCCTAAGCATTTTAGGCTCATTTTCAAAGTTGCTACATTACTCTTGTCTATTTAGCTGTTCCTTTAACACCCCAACTTTTCTATTAATGTGAGTACTGGCTAATACACTACACATATGCACATATACAATATTAATTCCAGACATTTCACAAGACAGTTTTTAGAAATTCACCCACATGATGATGTGTTAACTTTAAAGCATGCACTTCAGAAATAAAGCAGGAGTTAAACTAAAAACAACAAAAAAAGGTTTAAACTGGGACTTATTTAGTCCTTTTCTTTGTAGTACATAAATTCATGCACAAATATGGAATTTGCAAGAGGAGATTGAATGAGTGTTTCTCTGCCTTTTTTTTAATTAACCAAATACATTGGATGTGGTGCATGTTCTTACGTCTGTGTAGCGTGTTTATTACCTAGAAATAGAACTGGTATTAAGTGGCATTTCCCATGAAAAATGTCAGAAGAAATGATTTTTTTAATAGATTTTTCCTTTCTAATGAAAAAAAAGTTCTTTTGTATCCATTTTCAGAAGAAACACATTTTTCTGTAAATAAAAGGACTTAATTTTGTTAACCACAAACAGAAAATCAGCCACTTCTATGTATTACTTCCCATCTTAAGATCTCTGCTGTGAATGTCTGTCCTAAAAACTGTTGAGTGTCCTCAGCTCTCATCAATTAAAATAGATATGGAAGCTTATCAGCATGTCACTGGATTGGACTCGGACAAATCCAGTTGAAGACCTGGTCAGACGTGATGTTCTGGCTGCAATTAATGCAGACGGAAGAGGTGCTGCCTCAAGTACTTCCCGTATTATTTGTCCCTTACACCTCCACCCCACCTGCCTACAAAAGGCTCTTATTCACTCAGCTTTGCCTCTGTAGTTTCTTCCTAATCCAGTTCTATCAAAATTACCAGTTTGGGGTTTTTTTCCTTAATGTATTCTGGATATCAGATTTTTTTTTTTTTTTTTTTTTTTTTTTTTTTTTAAATTTTTTTTTTTTTT
>NW_010972909.1:1972406-2122127 GCF_000737465.1 Haliaeetus leucocephalus
TTTTTAGTTTGAAAGTTGTCATTTTCTTTAAATGGTGAAATTGGGAAGTTGAGATTCCTGTCTCAGTGGGATTTACCTCCCACTGGTCCTGGGGTCTGTCGTGGTTTTCTGAGCCAGATTTTCCCTGTATCTAAAGCCTATTTTCTTAGTGGCATCTACATATTGAGGTAAAGATGTTGATTAAACAGCAAAGAAGTTAAGTCTGCAAACTAATTCTGTTTTAAAAATAGCAGAGAATCTATTTTTCCATTATAGGGAAATATGGAAAGCAGATGGTAGGAATTTTTGGCAGTGGGAGTTACTTTATTTGTCGGTGGAAAAGGGCTTGTTCTGGAGAGGGTGCGTGGGTGGAGGGGGACAACTTGATTCGCGCGCTTCTGTGCTGCAGAGCCATCCCAGATGTGTCTCGACCCACGCTGCAGCCAAAGCTCAAAGTGGTTCAGAGAGGCTGCCTAGATGAGGTGTGCTGGGCAGCAGCCTTCTGGGGTCGGGCTTGTCGAAGCGAAAGCCAGCCCAAACCTCGCTCTTTGTGGAGCCTCCATCTCTTTGTATTTCCTTCAGAAGCGGCAGCTCCTTGGGCTGCAGCACCTTGGAGTGGTGACCGTCCCTACCACAGGCTGGGTGCATACCCCCTCTTCCCAAACGCACCCGCCATGCTTCAGTGTCCCTACACGTGGCACGGCCATGCAGGGGTGATGGTGAGAGGGAGCTGGGCCACTTTACTTGGCTCTGCCACTGGCCAGAGAGTTGAACTTGGAAACATGCTACGCTTGTTTTTGCACTAATAAGGTGGGTGTAAGATGTGGATGTCCTTTGAAAGGCACTGTGTGGAGAAGGAGGCAGTGCTGCTGATGTGATGTGTTGTGACTGGCTGCGCATGTGTGCCTGAAATCCACCCAGGACTGTCAAAACCTAATTGCTGTAAAAGGGATGTTTTGCTGAGAGCCCCCGCTTTCTCACAGCTGTAGAGAAAATGAAAGCGTGCAGGCTGAAGTGCCTGGTTGTCCATCTGTTGGCTGGGCATGCGGGGCAATTCCATGTGCCTGGCCTCATCCCAGCCCAGGTCTTGCCGGTGCAGTCTCCCAGAGTTTCTAGTACAGGGTTTGCCTTGTGGCAGAGTCCCCTTGTTCTGTGGGTAGATGGGGACAAAGAGACTCCTCTCCCTTGTAGCCTAAACCATCCTATGAACTTACTTACCGCTGGCACACGGCTCAGTTTAGGAGCTGTATGGCTGACGTGCCGTTCCTGTCTGCCTGTAGGCTGGCTTTCAGGTTCAGGTAATTGAAATTATCCCCTAGTAGCTTTAATCAGCAGGTTCATTGCCATGATGTATTTTGTGATCCCAGCGTTGCTCAGACTGACCTGCTGCCACCCGTCTGCTGGCTTGATTGGGCAGAGTTACTGCCCGGGGTCGGGAGGTCTTCCCTTCAAACCCGGGCTTCTCTGCCTCTCCAGCTATTATGCATGTACTCTGTGTGTTAATGTTCATCACCCTCTTTCACAAGCTTTGCAACATCTGCTCAGCTCAATTTTCATCCTCCTGCTAGCTGGCGAGGAAGTGGCTGTGCTTTCCAAAAGGGCAGGGGAAGGAAGGGAGGAAAAGAGCTAAAGCAAACGGGCTTGTGAGCCTGGTGGTGCAAAGCATCTCTTCTTTCAGGCCCTCTCTTTTGTACTAAATTTAACTGTTGTTGCGAATGAGCAGGCTTGTGCTCTGCAGCAGTGTGTGGTCCATAAACCATCTCTGTTTCCTGCTGATTTCATGTTTTGCTAGGAAGGACGCAGCGCAGGACTTGAGACAGGATTAAGCAACAAGCATAAGCGTTAGTGGAATGACTATAGTGAGAGACAGGCTTGTTCTCTCTCTCAGCTCTGTCCAAAGGGAGGTAGCTGTGACCTGTCATGTAACAACAGGCTTTTCCTTCAGTGCTGGAGCTCTTCTCTTGTGCCACACTTTAGTTGCCTCCCAAAAATGCTTGGTGCTGAACATTTATTAAGGGATCCATGATCAGATGTTTGCGGTTTGACAGAAGCAGCTGACACTGGTTTAAAACGAAATATGTTGTAATATTTCCTCCATAGAGCCACTAATGAGAAACTTTGGACAAGATTTTTACTTGAGAAAATTCTGCTTTGACACAGTTGAGAGAGGCAGGAGACTTCTCCCATGGCTTTTCATTACAAATTACATCATCATACAAGCAGCGTCTTCTGCGTCTTGAGAATCTGTCTGCCCCTGCTGCTGATTCCCCACCTGAAATCTTAACTTACCGTGGGTGACATTAGACACACTTCAGCAGCGGCAAGCTGTGAAGAGAAGTGTGAACAGCCATACCCCTGTTAAAGAGATTAAGAAGAGTCAAAGTTTGTTTAATCTGTGGTTCAAGTACTTTTAAAGGATGAAACCATGTCCAAGTTGTCTGGAAGCCCGTTTCCTGCATAAACCTTGAAGAAAATGAGGCCAAGGTTCAGGTAGACTTGGGGTATTTATAATGGTGAAGGAGATCTGTTGCATCAGTGTAACTAAAATTTAACTGAAGCAATAATTTGTTTTTTTCCTGTAAGATTCCCCCCCCCCCCATTGGCTTGAGAGGTCTTTGAATAAAAAATTTTATTTCTGAATTATAGCTGAATGACAGCAACAAAACAGTGTATGACGTCTACTGTTTGTACAATCATCCTTAAAGTGCTCATATATCACATGGAATAATCAGCTATGGATTTTTTTTTTATATAGACCTGAAGTTTTCTGAAGACTGAGATGGTATTTTGGCCAAAGTTTGTACAGATGCAGCAGAGATTCATAACCTCAAGTGCAGTGCAAAGCAGAGAGGATCCACATGGCCTTACCCCTTCTGTTCTCAAAGCTCAGTCAGGCCCTGCTCCTCAGCCATCAAAGCTTATTTAGGCTTTTGCTATCTACACTGGTGTGGCAAGTAATAGCATGGACAACTACAGCTTTATGTATATGTTTACAAATTAGGCCTGGCTTTCTGGGTGCTGATGATTTACCTACTCTTGGCCTAGATTTGGTGTCGGTGTGTGTAAGTGAAGAAAGCTTTTTTTTCCCTCATTCTCTGAAGCAACAGTCTGAGAAATTGATAGGTGGAAAAAGATACAAAGAAAAAGATAGGCAAATAGTCATGCAGATGCTAGTGTTCTTTAATGATACAAATTACCCATGTAAATCTGTGTCAGGGAACAAAGCACTTGCACCTGGGATTACCCCCATCGCTGTACAAGTTAGCTACTAGGAGTTTAGGAATAATCTGTGGATATGGGGAAGGGGGAGGTGGATATTTTAAAGGTATACATAATATGTGAAAACACAGATTGTATCACTTGTGCTAGAGTTTTTGGAGTTGGGGAGTGTGGTATGGGGTTTTTTGTTGTTGTTGGTTTTGAATAAGACTGCATGCCTTAAATAGCATCCTTTAGTAGAAAAAAAAACATCTTGAGAGATTGACCACTAAAGATCTGTCCTTGCTGCTCTGGCAGTATACCTTGTAACTCCAGTTTCCCCAGTATTCTCTCTCCTGTTTGTATGCACATCCTTCCCTCCACTAGAGTGTTGCTTTCTCCTTGAGCTTAAGTGGTTGAAACTCCTTGTCGCCAAAGCTCAAGTTAGGAAAATAGCAGAGAGTGAGCAATCCTAGTTACATTAACTCTGCAGTTGCTGATGCAGTCACTGTGTGTAGCTAATCAAATGCCTCTGTTTAACCTGAGGGTCACTTTTGCTTGGGTTTGAGCCCCCAGCGGCTTGAGGTAAGCCCCTGGACTTTGTTCTGGAGGCAGATAAAGAGCACTCATGCATTCCCTTCTGCCTAGTCTGCTTCGGGGTTGTAACTCCTGGTGGCAGGGTGGTAAGGAACAGCAGTTAAATCCCTGCAATTGTTTACTAAACCCTGAGCTTTGACTAAATGGGAATTTGTGGTCCAGTATAAAGTGAAATGAAGAGATTACAATTGACTCCCATTAACTAACACAGTCGTAAAACTTAACCAGCCAACATTTGCTTCAGGATGACTGCTTTGGGTGATTTTCCTAGGCTGATACACCACTTTTGAGACCTACGGCATGCCATATGTTTGGTGCAGGATCTGCTAGTGTCTGTTCCAATGCGTACTGAGATCAGTTAGTTTGAATTAATACAAGACAAAAAACCGTCTAGAATGGGCGTGGCTTTGTCTAAGTAATGTTTCAGGTGCAGCTGGTGTTAATGGATCCACACCGACCAAAAGAAATCTCCCAATTTTGTTTTAATCAGAAGGACTAATTTTGCTAAGGTGTGAGGGTGGAATAAAATGTTTTTCTTTTAGAAGAAAAGACTGCATTCTTCACTATTAATAGACATCTCTAGGTATTCCAAATAGTGAACACACACATACTTTGGTCTCTGTGCTTTAGAACTTGCTGAGGTATTTGGATTTGCAGTTGTCATGTCTGAAGTCTGCACATCTAGCGCCCCTAGAACTTTGTGTTTCCGTAGAGAGAGGGGAAAAAACCACCACCTTTAACAAAAAAGATGTTTATGCTTTTTTCTGACTTCCATAGCTTTTATAGTTAAACCTTGAAGGTAAGAGTCTGCTACTTCTACACACTAGGGAGCTTGTGGTGTTTCCTTCCACTTGCTCTCATGGGTCTCTTGCATTTCCTTTTCCATCCTCACCAGTGAGATCTGATTCTTTTCTGTGTTCTCTGCTGTATCTGGGGCTGTCAGTGTTTCCCATTTTTCTTTTCTCCCATGAGCTAGAGAATTTGTGCCCCTAAATTCTCACCTGTCTCTTAGTAACAGGCTTCCTCATTCTCTCCCCAAACTAGGAGCTCTGTGTACATCTAAAAATCATTTCTGTTGTGCTAAGGGTGCTATATGCATCTCCCAACAGGATTGATGCATTTTTTTTGTCAGCTGTTCTGTTAATTATGGGCTTAGCTATGGCAAGGGGTATTGTCATGCTGCAATGTATCACAGACTATGTCACCAGCCAGCTATTGCAAGTAATAGGAGCAGGTAGTTCTGCTCACTAAAGATACCAGTATTTCCATTTCCCAGTTTTGCAATTTCCAGTGTTCAGCAAAACCTGTAGTTCCCTGTGTCAGTAGGAATGTGCATGCTTGCTCACAGTTTTTGTAAGATTAGTTCATGCAACATGAGAGATTAAGATCGTGCGTTTATTTTTACATACTTGCAGGTTGAGATAAGTTTCAGCACAGGTTCCTGATTAGTACCATAAATTTTGACATTAAAGTTGCAATGGCGATATGTAACGATATGCCTATATAACGTAAGTGTAAGGTGCACACATGTGCACAAGTGTTGAAAGACAGCAGGGCTTTGCCTGGGAGCCTGTCCACTCTTCCACCTACATCAGCTAATCCAACAGAAAGTTTTAGGCTTCCATACAAACCAGGCTACTCTGCTTTTAAATGTGTTAGTAGCTTTAGCATTTCCAGTCTGGGGGCCTTTGATCATTGTGTTTCTATTGCTGGGATTCCAGTCTGGATGGGACAGAAAGAGGAGAAGCTTTGGGGGTAAATAAATAAATACAGTTTTCTGTGGCAGCTCACAAAGTTATGTAATTTTAGCACTGGATTAGCAGGCAGGAGGCAAGTGGAGTCGTTGCTGGTTGCAAGATGAATGCAGTTTCTTGCATGGATATCATCCCATCGTGCATACAATGTGCACTGTTCTGTCTAATTCAGATTGGATTCTCCTGGTGTGAAGAACCATGCTTGCCATCAGTGGGATGTCTGTATGTCTGAGCCTAAAAGCATCTCAAAGATGCATGCTGTAGTGGAGGAGTCTGTCTAGGATGGCTGCATTATGCCCGTGAAGTCTGATCCACACAAGTTTTAAGCATCCACACTGTTATGAGGGATCCTTTCTCACACTGCGATGTGGTTATGTATGTAGATATTACTATTGAACCCCCCTGTAGTGGCCGCAGAGGCAGCTGGACCAGCTCAAAGAGCTTACAGCCATAGCGGATGGTGTTTCTGTGGGGCTCACAGGATCCGGAGGGCTGGCTGTTCTCATTTAAACTGGTTTTGAGGGCTCCCAAACAGCTGCCTTTCTAATGTAACTGGAACCTGGTGAATGATTTTTTTGCTTGCAGGTGTGTAAGCAGCGGTGCCCATTCACTTGTTGTGCAGTGAGCTTGTAAATCCCTCATAAATTGTTTGTAAATCGCTTTGGGATCCTTCTGGCTGACAGGCAGATCCTGTATAAGCACATCACCCAGCCCTGCTGAGGCAGCCCTGCAAAGCCCAAGCCTTCAGGAGCAAAACCAGTTGCCAAAGAAACAGGTGTGTCAGCTCAAAGTGGCCCATGAGGAGCAGCTGTAAGCTCGAACTTTGCCCATTTATTTGCTCAAGGTTTTATCTCATCTTTCTATACAGCCCAGTGAAAATGAATATTTACCATGTCAGTTAAATCTGAGCCATCAGAGTGGCAGGCTCTGTGTGTGCTAGGTGGCCTCATGGGTGAGAGAGCGGAGCAATACGCGAGTGTTGGAGGGGAAGGCTGTGCTTTCTGTGCCACTGGAGAACATCAGGACACCTGAGTAAACAGTGGGCACCCGGGGCTGTGTGGGTAGGGTGATGGGTTTGGTACACTCAATTGATTCCCCCCCTACCCCCCCTTCCAGTTTTTTTTCCACGTGCCCATAGCATTTTTGTTCTGACGTTAGAGCAAGACAAGAGTGCTCCGAACAGAAAGCTAAACTTGCATGTTATTTTTCATTTTGCCTCAGGATTTTGAATGTGGATAGCAAAATTAATATCGAAACAGAAATTTCTTCTGAATCGAAGACCAAATGTTCCACTTGGAAAGTGTAGCAGCACAGTGTGCTGCTGCGCTTGAGATAAGTTATTCTGAAAAAAAACCCCAACAAACCGCAACATTAAAAAAACCCCTATGTAGTAATTGAAAGGGCTATTTTTGGTGCAATGTTTTGATTTCTAGCAAGATTGCGTATATTGAGGGAAATGTTTACTATAAAATTTGTTACCACTTCTGGTCTTCAGATCCCTGGCAGTGGACTTATAGCTAGGCAGTTGCAATTATTGAATTTTTTTTTTTGTCTAGTGTCTTATAGGAGGGTAAAGCAGCATAATTTTCTAGGATTAGGAACTGTTTGGTGTTGGCAGTAAGGCATCCGTACCCACATACAATAGCCTAGCCTTTGCTGGGAATTAGGCATGTTTACATAGGGGAAGTGGCATGACCTAATGTGCAGGGAGCCAGGTGGATACTCGGAGGACCTGCTCTCTGTCTCCGGCTCTGCCTAGCTTGAGCAGTTTGACTGTTCTGTGCCTCAGTTTCTTATTTTATCTGCTGCATAATTTATCTGTTTAGATGTTAAACAGTTTGAAACAGGACTGCCTCTCACTGTTCAAAACAACTATTCTACTTCAACACAGTCTTAATAATGAGCATAAACAACCATGGTCTTTGGATATTCAAAATAAATTTAGGAAGATTCTGGTTAATTTTTGATTTTTCAACTGTATTACCAAGGGTTGATCTTTGGACCTATATAACCAAACTTTTTCCTTATTTGCTTTCTGTTATTCTGCCTTTCGAAGGACTTTGTGGAAGAGAAAGCAGCATAAAAATCACACAACCGGTTTGGCAGGTCCTGTATAAACAGGAGAAATGCCAGGAAAAGTCTCATGTCTTTGTTGCCAGCTTTTTTAAAAAAAAAAAAAAAAATTCTGGTTAATTTTCCCCTAATGAAAATCTTAGCCATTGCTATGTGTGAGCAGGACTGTGGGGAAGGGCATGTGGTGGAAGGGGCTGGGGGATGCTTGCTAGAAGGAACATGTTTGTCCTCAAATGCTGGGAATGTTCGTATTCTTGGGCAATTGTCCCAGTCACCTTCTTGGCTGTAGGAACAGAAGAAGTGTTTTGTCATGCTTCTTGTAAGCAGGTTTGGTTTTTTCTTTTTTTTCTTCCTCCATCTCCTCTGACAGTCTCACAGCTCAGCTCGAGTGTTAAACACACCCTGCTTGATTAGATGGGGGTGATTGATGCCCCCCTGTTTTGCTTTGCCTGTGCCAGCAGAAAGCTGTGCTGGTTTTTAAGGCTGTTTAGCAGTGAGTTGCGTTGGCTAAGGAGTCCTGCCTTCCTAACTGGATCTGTGCTGTTGCATAACCGTGGGAAGGGTTGGAGTGCCTCTGTCCTGATTCTTGTGGCAGAGGAGGGACGTGTTTCTGGAACGGGTTCACAGGTTTCTTCTGATGCAGGCCATCTCTGCTACGACTTGAGTCAAAAGATTTCAGTCAATGCTTTGACAAGGAGGAGCATTAGAAATCAGCAGTGCTCATGGGGAGGGTATTTAAAATCAAAGCTAAAATGCAGAATGAAATGATGCCTTCTCAGAGCTTTTGCACAATGTCCATGTCATTTTACTTCTCTCTTGTAGTTCATCTGTTTCCAGAGCAGCACCATAACCCCAGAAACATGGCCATGCTTGTAGAGGGTCAAAATGGGATTTAGGCAACTTGCTGTTTCTTCCTGCACTGCTGTTCCTAATTGTAAAATAGGATTCGAAAAGATTCTTCCTCTGGTGCTTCTCTATCTTGACTATTTTGGCTTTGAGCTCTTCAGGGCTGTCCTCTGCTCAGTGTTTCTGTGGTGCCTTGGACAATGGCCCCGTGGTTCAGTTTGCCTCTGAGTGCTATCACTGTATAAATGTGAAGTCCTAACAGTTGGGTTCAGATCCCGGTAGAGTTCTTAGGAAAGGATATTATTTTCTAAGGTGTTGAAGTAGGTTTTTGCTCAGCCCCTGTGCTCCTGATGGGCTAACCACCTAATCTACATATGTTTTAGTCCCTCCACTTGTAAAGGTGAGTATAATAACGCTTCTTCTTATTGCAGGAAAGTGGTAAATGTATTATAGGACATATTTAAATGCTGTAATAATGAGGACTGTGGACAAGCCTTCAGATTGAGTCAAAATGGGCCCAGGACCAGCACTTTACTCTTTTTCTTAAAGATGGCTGCAACTTACTCCATTTTAGCTGGCTTAGTTCCCAAGCTTGTCGCTAATGTAGTAAGGCAGTATTTGTAGCTCATAAGCAGTCTTATGGAAAGGGTGGAGTGGCTGTCACTACAGTGTCCATTCAGTTGTGAACCCACAATGCTTAGCTGTGAACACAAGCCAAAGATAACCAGAGTGAAACTTCAGCACTTCTCTTCTGCCAGGAGCAACATCATAACCAATGCTTCGGGATTATGAGCTAAAACAAAATAATAATTTGAGGAAGAACAAAAAGTGATGCAGAGGTTGAAAGGAACAATTAAAACAATTGGGGAACTTAACAAACAGGAAAAGCTATGGCAGGAGAGCAGCTAAACTGAGATTTTTGTGCTTAGCCATCTCACGGCTTGACAGGCCTGTGGGCTCAGTGTTATCCCATTGCCCTGTTGGCTGTGGTAATGCTACAGCTTGTTTTGGAGAGTCAGTAGCAGGTCTGGGAACAGACTCCTGTCCTTCTCACCATTTCTCTTCAAACATCTTCTGCGGAGCTTGTTTTTTCCTGTGCTTTGTGGTGTGGCATCTGCTACCCAGCCCCATACAGCAGCACTATGCAGGGGGTGATCCACTTCTTGTTCCCCTTCTGAGTGCTGGGAGTGCCACTGGAATTTCCAGACTGAAGGAATAAGGGCTGTGTGGGATGTACCCTGTCACATGGACAGGTTGTACCTGGAAGGCATCTCTTGTTTTCAGAGCAGTTGGGAAAGGATTGCTAATAGCTCTCCTTACACAACAGAAAATTCACCCGCTTAGTTCATTACTTATTAGCTCCAGGCAGGGACATTGCAGATTTGTTAATGGTAATGGCCAAATCATTAGAGTGTGCAGCATTAATGGAGGAGAAAGCATTTAATAAAGAGCCATCACTCGACCCTGTCATTGTCCCTGGAATATAGACCATATTGTCGAATTCAGTTTCTGCTGTCCTGTCACCTACCCCTCCTTAAAAGGATGGCTTGTTCAGGAGCTTCAGCTTCTTTTCAAACACACGTGAAAGCTCATCTTTTCTTCTTTTGAATCAGATATGCTGTACCATGCCCAGCTGTTTCTCTACAAACATATTTAAAAGGTCTCCTTAAAGTTCTCCCAGTCCTGATGGTTCTGTGCTGGAAGGACCATGTTTTAGTGGAAATAAAAGATTTTGCTGTGCCTCAAGCTATGCCTGTGTCTGATGCATTGATCAGCAAAAGGTTCAGTTTCTTCTAGTTTGCATTCTCATACCCATAGACTGCTGACTGGAGGGACCTTCTGAAAGCTGCTAAATAGCTTGTTAAATAAATTGCAAAAAATAACATGATTCTTGTAGAGGTTGACCTGTCTGCAGATTGTATTTCTTTTGATGTAACTCAGCTTCCTGCAGTGGTCTCCCATTGCATCTTATGTTTTAATCGCAGCTTCTCATTAGCTTATCCTTCTGCAATATATCTTCCAGGTTATCTTCCCTTTCCTCTATTTTTATTTCCTTTTGGCTGTTGAGCTGTATCTGTCATATCTCTCTTTGTCCCTGTAGTTCCTTTATTCCTTCCTTATAAGCTAGACCTTCTGACTCTTCTAAAACTTGTCTATCTTGCATATATAGATTTGTATGTGTGTGTGTATATATATATATCTCTCTGAGGCAGAATGAAGAGCTTGCAAATGTGCAGGATGCAATATTCTAAGTGAAATCCTACCAGCTGTTTTTTATATACTCTCCTTTGTCAGCTAGAGTTTCCTTTTTAGTCACACTGATCTCATGTTGTTCACGTTAAAGTACGTGGCTGGGTTAGGCAAAAGACGGTGGGAGAGGAAGATCGTAATTTGATGTTTCTTCCACGTCCAGCTTCTGTACAGAAGACAAGGTCAGTGCAAGTGTGGTCCTTTTTAGGAACTCCCTCTGCATTTAGTATGCTGGGAGTCAAATAATGTGAATCCTTCTGATATTTTACAGTGGCAAACATCCATCACTGCTTTTTTCTGGACTAGCTTATTAATACAGTCTTTGAGAATGGGTGTTTTATTTGGCTGTCTTTCTCTCTTTGTGGATTCTGTTCACTCTTCCTGAGCACCCAAGTGGATCTGCCCATTTTTTCACCAACATCCCTTATTATAGCTGTCCTCTTCCTGGGCTGGCCTAGATTCCCTCTGGAAAGTTGCCTTTACCTACTTAGAGGTGGTGTCGAACGAGGGGATATAGCACACTCCCTGGCATGCTGTGTATGCTGGGTTACTTTTGCACTACTTGAACCTTTAGGTGCAGCAACTGTAAGGTGTAGGGTTAGACCTCGTCGTGGCACCCCAAGGTTTCTCTGTGCATTTAGTATGTCCTTTTTCATGGAAAGTCTGCCAGAAGTCTGAAGTGTGATGAAGAGCTGTCATGAAAATGCGGTGGTGTTGTGTATGCCAATAGTGTTTTGTTTTGCTGGTGAGGAAAGTTGTAAAGATGTCAACCTTGCAGAGTTAAACTGTTGTTTCACAGAATAAGTAGGTACACCAGTTTTCTGGTCTGAAATGGTCTTCCAACGCCAGAACCCAAGCCTGCGATCAGGGTTGTCTTCTCAGTGCCTCCAATATTGGATAACTTTTCTTCATAGAGGAGAGATGTTCTCATGCCTACCAGGGTAGGCACCTACTTGATCAAACATAAACAACTTTTTCCCAGTTTATTATAGTAACTGATTTTTGGGTGTGCCTGTATTTTCAAATAGTAACAGATATAAGATAATTATGGCATATCATGATGCAATTTGTTTCCAAACAGGCATATATACACACTGTTCACCCTCAGGTTCAAACTGATTTCATGTAGATAAGGAGAGAAAGTAAACTTAAGTGACTGAACTGGAGAAGATAAAGATTGAGGCCCGTATGTGGACTTTACTTCCACTAATTGGGACCAGAATCGTTGTTTTAAAAAAATCGCTGGAGAATTTTGCAGGTATAGATGAGAGCAGATTCCAGCCTTGCAATGGGACCAAGAAGGGTCATTTCTTATATTTTTAAATTGTATTTTTAAAATGTGTATTTCAGAGTGTTGTAGCTCTTCAGGAATTTTGTTTCTATCAGTGAGTGAGGATTAAAAGAAGCTATGACTTCTATGTGAATTAGTCTCCCATGATTTTTCCACTACGTGATGATCACGTAGATAATCCACGGTAGTGAATGAGTTGACCTCATCCATGTGACAGTTCTGACCTGTCGTTCATGCTATGGAAATATTTGACATCCCTTGTTGTGAAGGCTCCTGTTCACAGTAATTGTAGCTTCAGTAAAAATACTCAGGAAGCAACACTCATCCCTTGTAGAAAGACCAGAAATGATGTTTGTCCTGGAAATGTGTTTGAATACATAGTAGCATTGCAGCTTGCCAGTAAAGTGGCAGCTCCTTAATACAGCTGAGTGAAAACACTTGAGCTGCCATGCCAGTCCTGAGAAGCTGCAGAGTAGCTCCAAGATTCTCCTTTCCCATAACACGTGAGAGGGCAGCTCCCTGTAGACCATGTTTTCCCTTAGTCTTCCCATCTCAGTTCCATGGCCTCCAGAAATTTTGTACTGAAATGGATGCATGACTCCAATTACGGGTGTTCAGGGTGTGAATTTCCACACGTACAGGCAGGGTTGTACAACCATTGTATGTTACAGGATGAGGCTCCCCAGCACTCCCTGTTTTAGAAAAGAGAATGCGAAAAAGATGCAGTGAAATATCTCTGATGTGCAGATATCTAAGCCTGGAAAGTCCTTCTCTGTTGCCCTCCCTGCTGCTTACTCATTGGCCACAGGACTTCAAAGCCTCATGTGTTTTATTCCAGCTGTGCAATAAACTCTCTTGAGCCTTCTGTGATGCTTTGTGCTAAGCAAGTGTGCTAACAAAATCATGATGTAGGTGCAAAAAGGGATTGTCCTGTGGATCAGAGCAGGCTAACCTTTCTCCGTGCTCTGCTTAAACAGAGGTCAGCAGCAAGTTCTCGGGAGGAATGTTGCAGTGACAACCCCATTAAGCGAATTTTGGAATTGCATGTGGAAAGGGGCTGGGGGCAGATAGTTTCTTAACATCAGGCAGCTGAATCCATTGTTGACTTCTGCCTTGAAGTAGTAGGTCAGGTGGGTCAAGTCCCAGCTTTACTGCGTCTTCTTGGAGCCTTGCTGAAGAAGGGTGAGTGGAAGGGCCTCCCACTTAAAATAGATAATGCTTTACTCCCGTTTTGGAGTGCGATGATTCCACTTCCAAGTTCTGAACCAGAATCTGCCTCCCATATATGAATCTGCCTCCCATATATATTTTGTGCTGCCTAGCTGGGATATCTATGGATAACATTCTTTATTGTTCATATAAATGACTAATCCTTTCATGAATCTCATTAAGCTTTTTGCCTTAGTATTATCTTGTAGTTTTACCTGATATAATCTTCCCCACAGCCTGTTTCTACTCTCTATTCCCCTATATTAGCAGTGACCTCAGCAAAGAAATACTTTTTGAGTATGTGGTTCAGCTAGTTTTTTTGCTTCATTTATATTTGCTAATTTGAGATATTTTGCAGTGCTTAGACAATAATGCAACCATATCATGCATTTTCAACAACAATGACCTCTGCAAGCTGCCTTTTCACAACACTTGAGTGCATCAATATTGCTGTCTGTACGATTTTAATTTAATTAGAACAGTGGCTGTAGTCATTTTGGGAGAAGCATGAACTTCCCCACTGTCTCCTTTACCCTTCCCTTTTGTAATGAACTGTTGCACCTCTGTGGGTTTTTTTTTTATTTGCTTGAGTAAGGATTCAGATGTGAGAGGGTAGCCATCTCCTGCCCCTCTGCTGGGAGGTTCGTCAGAAGCAGGCTGAAGGGAGGAGGCAGGGAGGAACTGAACTTCACAAAATCACTAAGGTCACCGAGACAATCTCTGCTCTCTGTGTGCAGGAAATGAGATGTTAATCTTTTCCCAGTGCTGCTTTGCATAAGGTCCATTCCAGAGAGCTGTGTTTGTTTTAATTTCTCTAATTACTGATAGTGTGCTGATTATGCTGCTATAGATTTGACGTGAATTGCTATATTAATGGGATCAAAAATGAGAAGTCTGCCATGGAAATTAAGAAGATGACAGCAGCTGGGGGAAGGGAGGGAAGTGGAGAGTTTAATTCATACCCTGGTGCTGCAGAGCTCTACTTTGCTTTTTCTGGAGCCTGATCCTTTGTCCCTGGCAGAAGTTGGAGTACACAAACTATAACATTGACCAAAATCCCAAAATGTTGTAATTGTGTAGCTGGTGCCATACTGTCTCTTAGGGGCTCTGATTTCCCCCCTCTTCCCTATGTTAGGCCTTGTAACTCATCTCATAGTGGTCTCTTGGACTTTCGTATCCAGCTATAGTGTTGCATACAAAACCCTGGTGAACACTGCATATGTCTTCCTTCCCTTTCCTCTTCCCCTCACTTGCTTCCCTAATGGTTAAGTAACTTGAATCTCCTGCTGTTTTCCCTGTGCTACTCTGCAGCTGGTTTGCTGGCATTGCCCTGCTGAGTGCCCAGACATGCAGGACCTTCTGTATCTTTCCTGCAAGCACCTCATTCCTCCCCCAACAACCCTTTTCTCTAAGGCCATTTTTTCTCCGCTACCGTACCCAACGTGCCTACTCCTAGGAGGATCCACAGTAGCAAAAACAGACCTTCCCAGGCTCACCCTAGCTCCTGGTCCTTTGGTTTGTCTTTCTACTTTCCCTGCCTTGGTGTGCATGCTGAAAGAGATAGCCCTGGTCCCATGTCCTTGCAGAGCCGTGATTTGGGGTTTATGGTGGTTGTGTCCAGAACACCAGCTTTTATGGTCCTGAGAGCTACAACTGTATGTTTCAAACCTGGATTTACACAAGCCAAGGGCATGTTACTCAGGGTTTTTAAGCCTAGGGCTTCCCCAGAAATCTAAGAGGGCACCAGAATATCTGCACACTTGCTAGTACTGCCCTCTCTGAGTGCCTGTCCCCTAGGCGAGGAGTTGGAGCAGGGTGATGGGATGATACCCAGGGAGCTGGAAGCTTCCCTTAAAGCAGCGTCCTGCGACCACTGTCTTGCGAGTAAGCAAGGACGGCCTGTGAGGACACGACAGGTAACTTTGTCCTCTTTTACTTCTAACTGTTGGCTTCCTGATAGTTACCACAGCACAAATTGCTGTATCTCCACCTTGCGGTAATGCCTGCTTCTCTGGGGAGTAGGGGGACTCTGGGCTGTTTGGAGAAGCAAAAGATGAACAGCAAATGCAACAAGACAGGTGCAGAGTGGCACATGTACACCAGCAGCCTGGGGGGCAAATGCATGTCAGCTTTCACTCCCAGTTTAATTTTGCCCTGTGCAGTATCATTACATGCAGTATAGGAGTAAGTTTTTACACAGTGGTAAGAGTCAGCTGCCTTTTCTGTCCAGTGCAGGGTATTTCCAGACCATGTTGGCTGTTCTGGTTTCCTGGAAACTGCTGCATAGATAATGCCTTTCTTTGCTTTATCAATTAAAAAAAAGTCATTTTAGTATACCACCTATCCAACTACTGAAGTAGTCTTGTCATTGGGACATGAGGGCTTGCTTAGCATGCTTTCTTACATATTTTCTTTTCATTTCTGCAAAAACATGTATGTTCTTTGTGCCTGTCATCTGAATGAAGTTAGTAAAGGGACAAAAAGACTATTAAACTGCAAGCTGGAGAACATTCATGATGAAGGCTGCTGCTCTGGAGTTTAGAAGGGCATAACTTAAGCAAAAGCGTGAAGCTGTTTTTACTTGCAGCCTCACTTATCCTCAACTGCTAGACTTTTTTTTAAAAGGTGACTACAAACTTAATTTTGCAATTTTGAATTTTTTTATTATTATTATTTTAGCAGTATGAATTATTTGTGTTCCTTACAGAATTTGCTACCTGTTGGTAGATTTTGTCTGTAAAGGACCTACACAATTCTTCAAACTGAAATTAGTGTGTGCTTTGATGGCTTTGGGTGTCTAGGCAGCTGTTATGTACACTCCTACTAGATATTCATGATCAATATAGCTTTTGAGTTACCTTCCTTTTTCAGACAGGATGGTTTGATCTAAGGCTTTCTCAGCACCTGGATATTTAGTATTTTATACTTTTCTAGTACAAAGAGAACAAAACCATAGCTTGTCTTGATTTTTAACCATGTGTTTCAATCTGTCTCTGCTAGATCGGGCAGGTGAAAGCACGACCCACTCTCAGCAGACCTGGTTGATTGTCTAGGTGGCACTGTTGGAGCACCAGCCACTAGAGTAAACCCCAAGGAGGGTCCCCATAAAAGTTGACTTAATGCATCTCTTCAATTACTGTAGTCAAGGTGAAATTTCATGGTGAAACTGTGAGCTGAAGAAGCCTTTCAAAAATGATGACAGCAAGCAATATGCCAAGTGTTTTAGCCACCTCATTGTGGCTACTGGCAAAATACTAGGGAGCTGCTATTTTGAAGTTGCTTATAGATGGCAGTTGTTTAGGGCTGAGTGTTTGGTCACTTGTGGGTTTAAATGTTTATAGAGTCTGCTGGCAGGTGGCGAATCTGGAATGTGGTAATGCCAAACTCTTTCCTAGTACTCATCACCAATAATCTCAAAGGACCACACCAAATGTGTATTGGTTTAGTCTCTTTTACCGGTAGACTAGGCTACAGCAAGGCTGTTTGCTCAAGTACACGCAAGATTCATGCTGGTTCTACTACCAGCACTACCTATCCTTACTCCCAAGCTGTTGCTTCAACAATCTTACCATTGAACCATCTATTCTTGGCCTTAATGCAAAGGGAAATATTAAACTGACTGGTTAGGAAACCCTTCAGAAAAATTCCTAGTAGTGGAGTATCTAGTTGCATAACCTTAGAAGTATGAGATACCAGCCATGTTTTTGTCTGATGGATCCCACAGAGAGAAGCACTAGGCAGTTCTGGAGTTGTGAAGATTAAAGCACATCTGTTCTCAGTGGTGTGAGTACAACAGGTACTTCCTGGAAGTGTGACTCTAAAAAAGCCTCAAAAAGCCTGGAGGAGCAAATGTGACCTTGTGCATTCACACGTCTGTGTAGGCTGGGAGTTGCTTGTGGCTGAAGCACAGAGCTACAGTAGGTTGCAGGACTGGACTGATGTTTGCAGTTCTGCTTCCAGCCATGTTACTGACTCATGCTGCAAACAGGGCTGAAGCTCATTTTTCCACAAGCCCAGCGCCTTGACCTCCCGGTGCCATTCCACACCTTTTGGAAATCTGGCCAGGACAGTTACAAGGGCTGCTGTTTCAGGATGCACTTGTTAAATGCATTGCCCTTGAGAGACACATGCCGTCCTTTTTCAAGACAGCTTAACTCTGAAATTACTTAGCACATTTGAGCTTTGCTCGTTCTGTAACTCAAGTTGTCCGTGTGCCTAATAAAAGGAAAAAGACTTACCTAATGTCTGTGAATTGCTTTGATATTTGGGTTAAAGGTGCTGGAAGAAAATGCAGGATTAGTAAGAGAGGGCATTTCAAAGGCACCAGTAAGAGTTGGATAGCTAACTCCGTTTTGTGCCTTGTAAAATGTGTTCTGGAAATATTACCAATTCACACATTACTGTGGTCATTCAATTATGTGGAAAAAGTAACTGCATTTCCACAACTTCTTTTTAGTTTTTACTGTCCTGTTCTTATGAATACTAGGAAACAATGAATTAAATGTCTTTATTTCTAACAGTAAATCTCAATGAAGCTGTTGTGGTATAAATGAGGTTACCGTGTGCCTTTAGGAGGTTTATCAGTGTGGAGAGAAAGGCAGCAGGTACTGCAAGCGTAATGTCTTAGTTTGATACAGCACCTCCTGGGTGGTGGGGGAAGTGCATGGGGTTCTGGATTTAATTTTGTCTTCAGCTTGCACTTTCCTCTTGCTGTTGGCCAGTAAGAAGGCCCTTTGAAGCCACTTAGCCCTTGTCTTTGCAGCGGTGATTCAGAATTTCTGTGAGGATGGAATGTGACCTGAGGTTGGACTGTATCCTGTGTTCTTCAGCAGGGAGGAAAAGGACTTCAGGTCTCCCATCTATCCTCTAGTGCCTGTTTGCAGAGGCAGGCATCTGTGTGGCTATGTTTCAGAAGTGTTCCTCTTTTTATAAATATCTCATTCAATAAGCAAAACGAGCAGCTGCAGTGTGGTTCGATAATCTGAGCTGTGGATCGCAGCAGGAAATGCTAGGAAGTGGCTGGTCTCCTTGCGCATCGCTGGTATTATGCACCAGTGGCGAGAAGGTGCAGATGGGCAGTAAGACTGGAGAATGGGCAGAGCGCACTGCGCCTTGCAGGAACGCGAAGCACAGAGTCAGCCGTTTTGGGTCAGGGAAGGAGTTGCATAAGTTGAAAGCAGAATAATGTTTTGTAGCTCCACAGGTGCATCTTTCACCACGTCTCAGTGAACATCCCTGTTTATTAACTAAGAAAAACTAAATTCATATGAGCTAATGGGTTGCTGTTGCCTGGACAGTGATGAGTAGAAAGAAACTGAGTGGACGCAGTAAGATATTAAAGAGCTTTGTGGGAGACTGGAACATAAGATTGAACAATTTCTGGGTAACAAGTACTGAGCTGAAAGCCATGGAGGCTGGTACTCGCAGAAAAAACATAGCGATGGTGGAGTGAACCAGGCCTGTCTTCCCACTCTGTCTAAACCCAGAATAGTTAGAACAGTTTATTCTCCACATGCCATCAGTCTTCTCTGCAATGACTGTCAGCAGCGGTGCCTATAGTATAGTGGTGGGACTCCAGACGTTGAGGCAAAACTTCTGGTTCTGTGTGAGCTCCTCAGCAGCAAGCTGATAGCAGCACCTTGCACCAGAATGAACTGGCTTTCTGGGTGCTCTGTGTCCTATTTCTTTTTGGACATGTCGTCTAGTCTGTCTGAAGAGTTTTCTGCTTTGGTACATTTAGTTATTATTTACTCATGTTGTACAAACCTCTCCTTCTCTTTGCTGGCAGTGAGGGTGCTTACGTTCTGCAGGTGCCTCTATCAGCCTTAGTCTAGTTCCCTGCCACACAGCCATGATAATGTTGTGGTTTGTAATGGAAGTAATTACCTTCTCTTGCTCCAGCACCAAATTTGTCTTTTCCATTTGCCAGAGATCAGGGTCAGGGTGGGGGGCTGCACATGTACTTTCTTGAAAATGCTAAGAAATAAAGGTAGCGCTTTTTGCTTCTCTATGTGTGTACGTATGTGGCTGTTCGCACTGCCATCATTAAATGTCAGCAGCACAGTTTTGGGGAATAGCATGTATTGCCTTCCAGGAAGCATATGATAATGATTTTTTTTTATGCTCCTGTAAAATTGTGACTATGTTTATTTACAAAGGGTATAATTTGTGCTGTGATTGGAGTACAGGCTTAGAATAGGGAAGAATTTTCCCATCAAATCAGATGAAATTTCAGTCTTAAATTTCTTGGCAGACATTTTCAGAAATAAAAACGTTAACAGTGACAATTATGAAACTAATGCAACATTCACAAATTGCCCTTTAACTCTATTTGACTGTCCTTGCGTAGCTGTTTTCTGTATGCTGACTTATTTGGTTGCAAGTTAAACTACTTCAAAGAAAGTGCTAGTAACTAGTTTAGGCAAGGAAAAAAAAGTACTACATTACTCGATGGTAAACAGAGTAGTTTTTAGCAATAGAGTAGGGTTTTCTGCAGCAAAGACAAAACTAATGTCTTTACTCCTTCATAGCATTTTAAAGTGTTAAATAGTTAATAAACATGCTTAGATCATGACTGATATGTTAGCTTAAGATTAAGTGGTTTTGACACTTTCTGTAACAGTACTCATGCATGTATCATGGAGTTGCTGTAAGATTTTCACCGACATAAAACCCTGAGAGTCTCCCCACTTATGTGTCACTTCCCTTTCCTTCTGGCAAATTTCTGAGAAGACCCTTGGAAACTTCATGGACCTACCTTTAGAAAATCAAACCCGTCGCCCTAAGAGCTGTTGGGCCCCTGGCTGCAACACTGGGCAGCACGTCGCCTGCGCAGCACTTGCCCGCAAGCGTGCTGTGCTCCGTGGCTCCCTGGGCAGCCAGGTGCATCGCTAGTGCTGCTCGCCCCCACCACGCGCGCATACTTCCTTCCTTCCACCCACTTCCCCCTCCCCTGCCTTGGTTTCACACCTCTGTTCCAAAGTTCACGTTGTCCTCTCTCTTTCTCTCCCCCCCACCCCGCTTTCTTTTTAACAGCAGGAAAGAATTTCGTACACACCTCCAGTGAGCCCGGTACCAAATTACACTTCCTCTTCACCACTACATGTCCCAGTGCCTCGAGCGATCAGGATGGAGGAAGACACAATCAGACTGCCGGCACACCTGCGTGAGTGTCAGCGCTGAGGCTTCTTACATTCTTGCAGGGTGCGGGGTGGGGTGAGGAGGTATTTCTATTTTTATGGAAGAGAGCGGGGAAGCCCCCTGGCTTTAGACTTTTTTTTTTTTTTTTTTTACGCTCTAGCTGGTTTGATTTTTCGAAATATTATTTTTAACCAAAGGAAATTACTCTTAAATACAGTACATTATATCCCGCCCCCTGCTCCCATCCCCTGCACCCCCTGTCAAGGATTTGGCTTATTTCTCATGACAGGCACAAATGTGGAGGTTTTATTTTGACAGGAAGTGCTATGTTTCCTTCCATGGTATAGGAATTGTTCAGCTATGTGAAACTCTGACCTTGTGTCACAGCACAAACTGTGGCAAGTAGAGTGCATTTGTGCTGTGGGTATTTTTCAGGTTGTTATGGGTCTCAATATTAAATACTCCAGGTGCCCAGGCTCTCTACTACAGAGCATGTGTCCTGACAGTGGCAGTGGGAAAGGAGGAAGAATGACCTTAGCTGTGCACAAAAGGATGCTGCAAAGGAGGAAGGGCATATCACTGACATTGGAACAAAAACTGGAGCTTGGGGGCAAGGCGAGAGCCAGGCGCTTCCTTGCTGAGATGATTTAATGTTTGAGGAATAGGAAGGGCCAAGGGCTGCTGGCCAGCGAGAGGTGAATTAGTGAGATAGGATGGGGACAAGGAAGAGTGGAATTTTCCTTTTTGGAGGGGAAGCAGTTCTGATGTAAATTGAGAGGTTTACTTTTGTCAGGTGTTACATTCCTGGGGTACTTGAGCGACAACAAGCAACAGGGCCAGGAGCAAATGGAACTTTGTGCATTGCCATCTGACAAATGTGTTTGGGATTTCAGGGGTGAAAAAAAAGTCCATGTTTATCACAAGACATTCTCATTCCTGTCCTCAGCTGTCTTCCAGGCACACTCCTTTTCTGGATGCAAACTGTGCTCCCAGCGCTTCTGTAATCCTGTGCTCGCTCCCTTGCTGGTCACTGATTTGCTCTGCCCCAAGGTCACTCGTTGCCCATGCTGCGTTCTGCACAGTCCTGTTTTTGCCTGCTGCTGCCTTTTACTCTTTTCTGCCTGTCTTGCAGCATAGCCCAGGTTGTACCTTTTCTGTGCTTTCTGATGGGAATGGGAACTGGCGCTGCAGCATTTCTGGCCATGTCTGGTTGCTGCCTGAGTATCTGCGAGCTCCCAGACCCTGCTTGCCTGTATGTGTGGCTGCTGGCCTGTTTCCCCAGCCTGGGGAGGACTTGCTGCCACACTTACAGGGCATTTCTATGCTTTGCCCAAAACTTAGACAGAAAAAAAACAACACAGAAGCAGTTCTTTTTGCCATTGGCACTTTTAATCCCCGAGATTTCCCCCCCCCCCCCTCATTGCATTAGCTGGTACTATTTACTTCTGCTGTGGGAGCCACTGTCTGTCCTCTCCACAGCTAGGATCACGGCTGGCTTTCCAGTTACTTGCTGCCTTCCCCACTGGGTCTGGCAGATGCACAAGGCAGGAAAGCAGAGACCCTTGACGCTGAAAGGGGTGGGGCACTGTGCTTACTACCTGCTTCCTTCCCATCAGCGAGCCAGCATGCGAGGTAGTGTGAAGCCTATAAGGCTTCTTCTCAGTGAACACTTTTTATCCAATGTTTTTAGGTGTGATCGAGCCTTTCACCTTGATTTTTGTTTTGTTTTTTCTTTTCTTTTGATTGGCACATTTTTAAACCTGCAAGGAGCCTTCTTTCCCATTAGTATTTACATACCAGTCTGACTTGTAGTGTGAAAACACAGACGACTAATCATTAAATATCTGTGGAATAGTCTTCCATAAAGTTAGTGTCTCAGGTCATAAACAACATGGAGCAGGTTTACATAGTCCTACTAGTTGTAGTCCCTGGCAGTATAGTATTTTGTAGGTCAGTATGTGGTCAATATTGACCCAAACCCTGTCACCAACCAACTGACCCAAACACTGTTAGAACCACTATTTAAAGCATATAGGTTGATAGCTAGGCAAAAAGGGACCATTATGAATCCCTAAAACGATCTCTGGTATAACTTGAGTTACAGAACTTCCTTAGTAACTCCTGCGTTTATGTCCAGTCACCGAGCTAAGTGTGTTATGCAGAAAGATTTCTGCTCTTCATGTAAAGACTTCAGCGATGGGGAGGATATAAAGTCTCTAGATGTTCCTTCAATGCTTAATTATGCTCCTTATTTGCCTTTTTTTAAGTGCCCTATTTATAGTTTGAATTAGTCAAGCTTCAGTTTCCAACTATTAGATCTCATTATCTCCTTTCCTGCTAAATATTGTCAAAAGACTACTCCTGATATAGGTGCTTTTAGATAAAGTCACTTCTTAACCTGTTCTTGGCTAAACTGGATAGGAAGAGAGGTTCTTAAGGCTGTCAATCTTCCTGTAAAGCTTCCAGATTTCAAATTCTGTTTGTATCATCTCTGTGAACTGTTTCCCACTTCAGACATCCTTCTTGAAGTGAGGACAACAGAACTGAAGATCATATTTCAGGAGTAGTCTTCCTAATACGAGGTATAGAAATAACTAAGTGCCTCTTGGATGTCAGGTCATGAGGTTTAAGAGGTATTAACATCGGATTTTGCAATTCCTGCATGGACCCCTCTCATTTTTGTGTTTGTTTTTTTTGGTTGTTTTTTTTTTTTTTTTTTAAGAGATGTGTCTGAGAGACAACTTTGGTCCTAAATCCGAACTACTTTAGAAGTCAGGCAAAGTAGCTAATTTCTAGTTAAAGGCTGTGGTACTGTGTGTGAAGACTGGGTTTAGCTCCGCAGAGTCTGAGGGTTTTCTAGGTCTGAGATTTTGTTTGGTTCCAGCCTTATTGTTGTTTTTGTTGATTAGGTGAAGTGTAATAATTTCTCTCAACCCTCACTCATTCCAGTGTGACAGGGAGATATGGTGAGTTTCTCCAGTCATACACAGAGCTGATAGCTTGTCAGGCCTCCACTCATTCTCTGTTTCCATGACATTCTGATGGCATTTACCGAAATAAAGGCAGAGTTCAGTCCTAACCCATACATCTTCATTTCTGCCAGCTTGCAGGTTCAAGAGGTGTGCTACAGGTGCAGCTGAAGACAGCAGTTGGCCCAAGCGGAGGTAGAACTAGAGGCAAACGTTTCAGATGGAACATGAAGTGCACTCTGTGGATTCAGACAGTGTTTTATCCCTTCCTATTAGAAAATTAACTCTTTTTAATGTTTAACAGCACTCTGAAGGTGCTAACAGCCAATAGTATCAGGACAATTAGTAGAGCAATTTCCTTTGGTGCAATAAATTATTTCTCACTGTTGGGTGAGCAAATGGGTCTCAGCTATGACGAGCTGATTTGATCCAGAGGCTAGAAAAGGGGGAAGTGCAAAGTTTGGAAGGGTGGAATGCAGATCCCTCTTTGCTACAAGCATGCAGAGGAGGACTCCTCTTTGGTCAACACAGCTAGAAATATAGAAAAACGCCTTTTCCTGGGGGTGATGTGAAGGCACCTTCCCCTTCTCACACAGCCTTTCTTGTTTTAATTAGCTGCTTTCTTCCCAGCCTGCCCTGTTCTTATAGTATAGAAGTACAATGTATTCGGCCTTAACTTGAAAGCTCTGGGAGAGTGAGAATCATTTTCTGGTAATACACACCTTTTTCTGATGCTGTGCTTCTCTGGAAGGGACTTTTGACCCATACTTTTAAACATACTTGTTTGCCTAACATCCACTTATTACCTAGTAACTGAGTGTTGGGAGCATTGTAAACAAACTATCAGTGGGGAGCTGGAGAATATGTTTTCCTCTATTTTAGGTATGTAGTCAGAAAGTACAGTGGTCTCCAGTTCACTCTTTGTCCCTGGTGTGTATGTTGTGGTAGCTTTGCGGTGTATCTGAGCTCCACTAGACTGCACTAATGTCAGATAGAAGGAGTGTTTGGAAAAATGGAGGTGTTTACCGAGGATTCAAGAGAAGCAAGTTCAGCTCTCGCACAAGGCTCTGCCCTTGGTGCCTTCTGTGATCTTGGACATCTTATTTCAGTTTCCCTGCTGTAAAATGAAAAAAACATGAGTGCAAAGGCTCTTAAACATTGTAAAAATTAGTATAGTGACTGCCCAGATATTGTGATAATCAAGAATACTGAGATAGATGGAAGTCCTGAAACCATCTGCATACCTCTTATCTCTGAGGAAACTTACTCCATATTACCAAGGAGAAAAAGTTCTTTTTTTTTTTTTTTTTTTTCTTTTCTTTTTTAATTAAAACTGATCTTTTTGTCTTGTCTGGTACAATGTCATTAGTTACTCATTTTGTGCTATGGCCAATACCTTGTGGTAAAAAGCTCTTGGAACTGGATAGAGGATACAGCATTTAAGAGATGGATGTGAGAACCCTTCCCTGTGTCTATTAATATGCTCTGAATCAGAGCGAAAATAGCTTTTTCCTTTTTCGTAACATGCAAGATGAAAATAAGGTGGTTTGCCTTCTACAACAGCAACTGTAAATATGTGCTAAAGGCTTCATGGTTTTCTTTGTCTCCTTCAACATAAAACTTCTTCAACGAGACACAGAAATATCAGTGCTGAAAAAGGACTGTTGCATGCTATGATCTGTGCGGCAGCATTCCCCCTTGCATGTTTCTGTTGATTTGTACGGTCTGATTTTTATCTCTGAAGGGCATCTTCCCTTGGGAACGTGTGTGTGTTTGTTTAGGGAGATGAGCCTCATGGGCAAAGATTTCACAGTGTTTTCTATTGATAAAAGCATGAACAAGTGTTCATTTCTTCCTCTGAACTAATTACTCTTCTTTCTTCAGTGTTGGCATCCTTCATACACCCGCAGCCCATTGTCATAGCAAGGCACACTGCACACATTTTTCTGTACTTTTCTGTATTCATGAAGCAATTATTCTTGGCAGCAGCTAATTTTTCTTGCTGTTGGTTTTTTCTGAACCCCCAACAGACTGCACTGATGTTCAGAGTAAAATGACACACCCTGGATGTCAGGTTACATGCACACCTCATAGGGGAGAACTTTTACATTGGGACTGCAGTGGTGTTGTCATCTTGACTGCATTGAACTTTTTGGGGGGTCGTGGTAGTGGAGAAAGCTATTTACCTATTTGTAAAATCGT
Source organism: Haliaeetus leucocephalus (assembly GCF_000737465.1). Lineage (NCBI taxonomy): Eukaryota > Metazoa > Chordata > Aves > Accipitriformes > Accipitridae > Haliaeetus > Haliaeetus leucocephalus. The sequence continues at coordinate 1,997,915 of NW_010972909.1, forward strand.
TTTGAGTACTTTTTGTTTCAAATGTAGGCTTAGGTTCTTGTCTTTGGTTTTCCAGTGTGTGATATGTTCCAGGCTACAGGTGATTTTGCTGAACTTCAGAGTATCCAGACCTGGTCACATACAGCTAGTGAGATGATGTTTTTTTATTTCAGTATTTCTGTGTCCCTTGTAATTACTGTCTGTTCTACTGCCTTCATTAAGGAGGACAGAAGGGAAGTTTATTTAGTTTTCTGCAGTGATTATATGAAAGGCTTTAAGTTTTTAGCGAGCTTTTCATGGGAATCTTTCCGCATGCTTATTTATATTGGTATTTGATAATCTGATTTGGTGGGGACTAGTCCAGTGGCTCTGTATTGGTTTGACATCTTTGTGACCCTAGCTGTACCATGTTCTGCAAAAAAACCCTCTGTATAATCCCCAAAGTGTGGACATCAGTAGTAGGGCAGGCCAGGCAGTTGAGCTCTCAGTTGGGCAGGTTCTTTAAACTAAGGCATTTAACAGACCTGAAAGCAGTTTATTATGAGTTTCTTTCTCCTGATCACACATTGTTGCTTATAAGCATCATTTGTGTTTTAAGGGCACCAGTTTTCTTTCTTTTTCTTTCTCTCTTTTCTTTTTTTTTTTTAAAGGAATGCAGGAAACAATTAAGAGAAGGAGGAGGAAACAACAACACTGTCAGAGTTGCCAAGGATCCATTTTTTCTGTATAGTATCTATTAATTATGCTGCTCCTTTTATTAATCCTTTGGCACCTGTTAATTATTCTACAATTTTGGCTAGCAGCTGGAAAGCCACTTTGAAGCATTAAGCATATTGTTATTTAGTTACTAGAATATTCAATGCATTGAACTGAAAGTATGTAGTGAGACAGGAAAAAAAGCCCTTCACCCTAAGCCACATTTAGAGCAGCAAGCAATAAAAATATTTGCTTTGGAAGTATCTTTGTGGAACAAAACTGACTGACGCACATACAGGGAAAATAAAATAAAAGCTGCATAAGACAAAGCGACTGTGAGAGGTGGCCAGAACGTCAAATTAATGACTCTGAGACTAATCCTGGTCCCACTGAAATGAGTGCTTAAATTCCCACTGACTTTAGTGGGATCTGGACTGGCCTGTTTCTCAGATGATTGGCTTCCTCCAGCCCCTTCTTTGCTCGTCTCTGACATTATGGCCACTTAAGCCTCGTTCCTCCCTCTTACTGTCCTTTATATGCTTGCCTTTCCCCCTAATCTGCTTTTTACCTCGATTCTCTCTCTGGGTAGAGAAAAATTAAGCCAGCACAGTGGCCCTGCTTGCTACCACCTGACTGTTTGCAGTATTCAATCTTCTTGATGTTGCATCTTAGTCTCCCGCCATGGTCTTTTCTTGCACGTTTATGTTGTGAGCTATGCAGGGCAGGGTCCGTCTGCTTCCTCTGTTTGGCACTGCCTCCTGGTCCTCCAGTTCATAACTCGTAATAATCTACTGACAGGTTGGCTGGACTGTGGAAGTCTCAGCCAGCCATCCTGTCAGCCTCAGCGACTGTTACTTCAGTCAGCCCTAGTGAAGTGACCAGGCCTGACTCCTTCATGATTGTGAGTTACATTCAGTTGTTAGGCAAACAGGATGAAAATCACGAGCCAGCGAGACATCGATTATGCTTGCCTCTTACCTAAGGTGGCCTCTTCCACAGGCAGCCTTAGGTGCTCATCTGAATTTAACTCATCTACTCCAGCCTGCCTCCTGAGTGTTTCTTACAGTGAATCTTAGGCCAGCTTTGAAGCAATCATACAGACAGGCAATTTGGATGGTTGGGAAGCCCAGTATCAGATTCACTTTTGCACCATGGCTGGGCACAATATAGATGCTACTATTTTACTTGAAAGAGCTTTACCTGGAATATGTTGGACTGGGAAGAGTGAAACCTCATTACTGATCCAGCTGGGAAAGCTGTGGCCTTTGGATCAGGAAAATCCTGCTTTACGTTCTTCGGGCATGGTCTCTGTTCATCACCTATGGGAAACTGAGCCCCTTGTCACTGGGTTTGTGTGTGGCTGACTCAGGGCCACCTCAGTTGTCACCCTTGATGTAACTCCATGATGTAACGCCAGCTGGCGAGTTGAACCTTAAATCTTTTAGCTTCTTACTGCTGCCTGGTGGCAGAGGCATCCAGGTTAAGTGAGAAGAGACTTGTTGTAAAGGGCCAGTGCTGTGAGCTGGTTTCTGCTTCTTGATAGAGTATTTTAGAGTCAAGTGCCGCCTTTTTTTTTTCCTTTACATTTTTTAAAAACGTACCTCGTTGTTACCCAGACAGAGTTAACACAGCAGTTTCCTGCACCGACAATCCCCAGTGGAAGTGTGTGGAGGGATGAGATCCTTCCTGCCCCAAGTGGGAACTTGCAAAGCAGTCCTGAGGTTGGGAGGGCAAGAGACCTGTGCTTCAGGGTATGAGAGCCAGCAGTGTGGGAGTCCCAGTGGTGCTAAGCCAGCCTTTTACCCTCCTGGAAAGCTTCACTTCTGGGTTTTAAATCTTCAAAACACAGACTCGCCTCTCTTCAGAGGGGAAAGGGAGCCATGTCGCTTTAATCTGGGATTCAAGCCGATCCCTTATGGAATTCCCCTGGAAAGTGTGGGGAGGAATAAGAAGCAAAAGCAGCAGGACATTTATGGTATTGCTGGGTTTGAAGCATTTTTAGCTTTGTCTTAAAGGGACGCTGTCAAGATCAGTGAACCTAAAATTAGCTTGCTTTTCTCTTTCCATCCCAAATGTGACTGTTTAATTTTTCATTCGTGTTATGTTATAAATGCTTCCATGTTTGTTCTTTTTTTTTAAAGAAATAACATTAACGTAAAGAACCCAGCGTTCATAAATAGCCCTACAATTAAAGAAAACACAGAAGAGAAACTGCGTGTAAGCCATGACTAACAACTCCACAATAACAAACCATTGTGTGGTGAGTGCCTTGAAACAAAACACAAGTGTGGTAGAAAACCCTGCGGAAACAACATAGCATGCATGCAATGTCCACTCCCCTAATAAAAAACAGAGCTGAGCCTCTGAACATTGGAAGAGGGCACCACTGTCCAGCACTGAGAGGGGTACATAGTGTGTGAGGGGACCCCTGCTGCAGCTTCAGTAGGTCATGTGTATACACATACAGAAAGAAAACAATTATTTGATGCCCTTTATGAGAGGCTGGATTTCCTTCTGCTGTACTTGTATGTCTTCTCTTTCCTGTGCTGGCACTCCTTCTGGTGCTTAACAAATACAGCCTGACAAAATCTCCATTAAATGGGATTTTATGCCCATTTTACAACTCCCCATTTTACTGCTGGAGCAGGAGGAGTAAATGATTTGTAAGTTAATTGAAGAAATTCTTGGTAAAATGATTCCATCCAGATTTGGAGGCCCATTCCAATGCCTCAGCCAAGCGCCTCTTCCCAAGATCATTTTCCAAAGATACTTGGGAGGGGTAAGCACTTGTGCATCAGCCATTCTAATGTTGTGGATGCTTGTGCGCTGTCTGTCTTTTATGGGATGAATATGTTTGAATGTGCTCACTCCTCATGTAAACTGTTTTGTGCAGGACTAACACGCTGCTATTAATGTAGCAGTGTTCCTTGTTCAAGAAGTTATGAGTTATTTATATATTTAATAGGCATATGGTTGGTGATGTTGTGAGTTAATAAAAAGTCACCATTGATGGGCTTTCTAGAGTCAAAGCATTAGGATACTTGCTCAGCCCTAAATCTTTGCTTATGACCCTTCATGCATAAAAATCATACCCTGGGAATAGCCCTAAGGATCCTGCTTTATTTACTGTATATGTCTGTCTGGTTTTGATCTCCATATGCTTTTGTATCCCACTGAAAAAAAGTGTCCATTCTGCACTGGCAGCAGGGTCAAGTAGCTCTATGGCAATTATACAGACCAGAAAATGAAAATGTTAAATTACACCATGACAAGTTAAAATGAAATTAACATCTCTTAATGATTAACCAACATATCCTTCCTGCCTTTAGAGTCCACGGGCATAGTATGGGGTGTTCTGCAATCAGTGGAGAGGTAGGATGAGGGACTCTGTGGCAAAATTCGCAGTTACAGGGGTTGATTTGGAGACAGTGCAAGTCTTCCTATCTGAGAGTTTACTGAGTGGATCCTTGTAGCTGGAGATTCACTATCCAAGTCCCAGAGTTACCTGTAGCACCAGATCCCATGTGCCATGAAAAACTGGACCTCTCCTACGGACAAGCAATATTCTACCCATGTCTTACATGGTCTTTGCCCTGTCCTGGTGCTGTGACTTGCAGAAGGGGATGGTACCCCAATACAGGCTTTTGGCATTACATACTCCCTTCTCAAAGGAAGAGTGGTAGTTTCATTGGCTTTTGGACTATGTACCACTGGACATGCCCTGGGAGTGGAGGAGGAAGCAGTGAACTGTGTGACAGGAGTTCAGCTGGGAGGGTCTGACAACTATACTGACCACAGTGAAGACCTGGTCTGAACAAACCAGTTGTAGTCAGCATCACGAGAGTCAGCTCTTTGCCAGAATGATAAATTTTGCACATGCTTTCTGGTAAGGATAAGCTCTAGGAACACGCTAATTTCAGAGGAAAATACTATAATGCTGGTAATGAAATTGCACTATCTCAGCATCCTGCAAAAAAGGTTTATTTTCTTATTAATATGTTCTCGACATTCTCCCTTTTTCAGTTCTCTAGAAGCATTTTTTTATGTTTCCCTCAGGTGTCTTAAAGCTGCTTCTTTGCAGAACAAACCTCCCAAAGGGGCTGTGACCTGGTCAGTGCACTGATGTTTTATTTTAAACCCACCAGCAGCAAAAAAACACAGAATATTTTTGAAGGGAAATTTCCTTTTTGGGTTTTTGTATCCCTGAAAGAATTTCCGATGTAGGCAGACAGTAATTCCCAGCTACATACTTCCTGATAAGGAAACAGCTCCAATAAATGCAGCTATAAATAGCTACCTTTTTATTTTTTAAAAATGTAGGGAGATTTGTTTAGCCTTTCTTTCAAACTGCTGAAAGAAAGGGACAGTGTAGGTTAAGAGTCTTAGGTCTGGCACCCATTGGCTCTCCAGAAAAACAAATTAAGATTTTAATCTGCATCTGTACATTTAATTGTGTAAAGTTTAGATGTCTGTTTATTTCTGCTCATCCTTCTCACAACACTGTAAAAGAAAAAAAATCCCCTTTTTATATGGTAAACATAAATTGTATTTTGAATTCCTCATAAAGGAAAAGTATTACCTGGTTTAAGCAGAATTCATAATGGTTTTACTATGTGCCTATATTTTAGTGCTTCTTTTTCCGTATGTAGTTTGTTAAGGTGCTTTGTCATCTCAGAATAAGTAGCATGATTGTCAACTGCATTTTTACACATTTACTGTGGATGTGCTGTAGCAAATTCATAGTTAGACACAAATTTCCTTTATTCTAAAAGTAACTTGCTGGGACAATTTTGTGCAGTTAGTTTATAAACCTTCTGAATTTTCTGCGTTTTCTCCCCCCTTTTTATGGTTCTCTTTCATGCATTTTTAATTTAATGCTTTTTACTTTGGACTCTTGCTAAAATTTTCCTTTGCTAGTCCTGCTTTTCTTTGTGTTTTTAACAACGCCAAACGCACAATACCTTCAGAAAACCAAATTGTTTACCTACACAAAAATTTATAGAGATGAATAAATTTGGTGCAAGAGCTAGTGTGAAAACGTCTTTGCAGGTTAGATTTCAGGCCAGCTGTACCTGTCATTCAGATTACAATTGAAAATATGTATGTGTCCACTAGCTCGATTGTTTTATAGAGGGTGAGTCTGCTTCATAAATCACCTTGATCAGCGCTTAGTTAGACCTTGGTTTCTGTCCTACAGTGGGGAAAGCTCTGGCACGTCCTGCGTAGCTGCTGATGGGCAGGTGTCTCCAGCCAAATCCTGAGGCATGTCTGGGGACGGGCTTCTTCACAGGGGGTGTTAGTGGCTGGGGCATCCTCTTTTTTGACTTGTTCGTGTGGTGAGCGCTCTCCCTAACTTTCCTGGGGAGGAGGGGGGTGAGGTGACCATGGTGGGCTCCTTGCCGTGCATGGCACCGGTTGCACCACGGCCAAAGCCCCTAGAAGGGCGAGGGTGCAACTTCTTCAGTGCCGGCAATCAGCAGAGAGTTGAGGCCCGGCACAGCAGAGAGGAGGTCAAATAATCTCCCTTTTCCTCCTTCTGCTCCCCCTTTCTCCTTCCAACGATTTCACAGGATCTTATGACTTGTGGACAAATCCTACCCGCAAGGGTTCTCAGCTGCCATGGGCCCCTCCTCTTGGCCCGCTGGTTGTGCTCCCAGCTGGCCCAGAGCCGAACAGATTGCACAAGGGTGCAGCTGGTGGAAGATCCCTCCTCGCCCTTATCGTTCATTGTTCGCTGAAACGCCATGGCAGGGCTTGGCGCGCACCCCTCCTCAAATGTTGGTTGCGTAGTCCTGAGCACATCGCTTGTGCTCCATTTTCCTTTGTAGGTACCTGAAGGGGTTTTACCTTCTTCCTCCTGTGCTCCTTTCTTGGCTGCACCAGGAAGGTTGATCTGCATGTGCAGGCCTTGCCACGCCTCCTCAGCAGGCCTGTGGAACATGCACAATTAATACGGTATTAATTAATTACGGGGAGAAGTCGCTGCTGGCACAAGAACCAAGGCTTGCAGCTTATAAAGTGAATGCTTTGATGCTGAGCTTTAAAGAACGTTTCCATCAACTCAAGCCAGTGGAGAGATTCTGTGATATTTAAACCCTCCCTCCATACAGACTCCAGAGCTCACTGTTCTGCCACCCTGGGCACTAACAACAAAAATAGTGGTGGCAACGGAGGGTTCAGAAAGCACAACCGGGGATCGACCCTCATGAATAAAATTACACAAGTCCTAGGTGGAAATGTTGGGTCTGAACCAGAAATGGTTTGTCAAGCCAGCTTAATAGATGCTTGCAGTGTGAAAAAAGAGTGACCACCTGGACCTGCTGAAATGAATAGGAATCGTCTCACTGACTTCAGCAGCTCCCATGGTTTTATCCAGAAAATATGTGTTTCTGAGTAAACGTGTAGGTTTGCGCTGTGCTTCTACTTATTTGCCAATGTTTGTGGGAAGAGAGATGAAGGAATGACTGTGCCTCTTTGGTTTTATGCAATACTGAGAATTTCTCCCTTTCTACTTCCTCCTTCTCGGTAGTGCAGAAGGAAGCAGCCCTGGTCCCTGCCGGTCCACAAACCAGTTACTCATTTCAGTTCTGCCGCTTAAGTGTATTTCCTAGGGGGGGAAATCTCCCTTTGTGTATCTAAGTTCCTCTTTCCTATCTCTCTTTCGTTCTGATTTCTTCCAAGCAATGTCTCCTTCAATTTTTAACCTCCTTGCTGGCTTTCACTTCCTCTCTGTGCTTCAGTGAAGGCGTTTTGTCAGAAAACCCCCTCTGTACACAGATACTTCTTTGTTCCCCACCCCCACCCCCCCTTTTTTTTCCTGTGTCATACTTCTTTGTATCTTGCTTCCTTGGAAACTTCCTTAGTAGTCTTATTACCTCTAGGCTTTTAGCTGCATTACTCTGAGTAGTCATTACTGTGTTGCTGGGTGTGTAATTGTTTAAGGCACCTTGATCTTTTTATTAGAGGTATATTTTTTTTTACTGCTCTTTAAATACTAATAGGCAGTGGTGACAAATATCATTATTAAATACACAGGGCTTGTTTCATCACTGCTTTACAGCTTGCTTGGTGGTTTTCACTTGTTGAAAGTAAGCATAACCAAATCACAGGAGTCATTCCCTACTTCCACTTTGTGTTGTTCTTAGGGATGCAATGCACAGTGTGGGGTGGTGGTGAATGGGTCACATGCAGTAGAAGTAGTTCAAGGATTGGTGCAGGATTTGGAGCCTTGGAGCTCAGCAAAATAGGATCAAGGGATAGCACTCAATGTCTGTAAGAGCCGGAACCTTTACAGTCCTCCTCCAATTTTTACACCCTCTCTCAGTTTAAAATCATGCAGAATGAGAAACAAGTGGAGAGATTGGGAGTGACAGCAGAGGTAACAGTGACAGCGAGATGACCTGTGTTTGTGATGGGCAGACCTGAAGCAGCTGGGTCATTAAAGGAGTCAGTACTTGCTGTTGGCCTCCTGCCACACCATTATCAGTGTGTGCAATAGTGATGGCTGAATCTCAGAAAGTTTGGCGGCTGATTCGGTTCAGCAGAACACCCAGAAGTAAATCCAGATGTCTTTCAAATTGGTTGGATATGCAGTGTTGTGGTGAGTTCTCCATAATTATGATTTTCTTGTGAGACTTCTGGGAGAATCCAACTAGTCCAGAATAACCCTGAGAGCACAGCTTCTCACCCATGGCCTTTCTGGTGCTCCATCATTTGCAGTGGGAACATGTGTGCACAAAAAACCCACTTGAACTCAGAAAAGAGTTAACAATCAAAATTTGTTTCAAAGCTGAGAAGTTTCAGATTTTTTTTTAATCTGACATGTACCATGTATATCTGTGTACATGTACATATTTAGATCCTGCAGAAGGGAGGCTTGCTCAAGTACTTAGGTTTTATACGCAGACACTGTTACTGTCCCTTTTTCTCTTAAAGCTAATTAACACTTACAACGTGTTACAACCATTTCTTTTAGGCAGAGTTGTAAAATTACTGCCTATGATCAGAAAAAGTGGAGGCAGAAGATGGTGGAAGGCATCTTTTTGTGCCACATGTGCTGCCCAGTAGGCTCACAATGCTGTCCTCCCCACGTCTCTGCTGTGTTTCAGACTGGAGGTCCAGGTTTGAACTGCTCTTTCAATGCATTTTTACTGGATCAAGTGTACAGAGTCAGCAGTATTGTATATGGTTTGAAATCTCTTAAGTTGGCTTAAAATTCTAGATGGGGCTTGATCAGCTGCTTTCTTACTGAGTGCACTCCATGGGCCACTTCCCAAAGACTACTAATGTGAAGGCTAATCCACAAACAGTCTTGGCACCACTTTGGAAACTGAAATAATCAGAGTGGTATAACCTTTTGTGAATAAAGGTAGCTCACACTGATTATTTTATCCTGAAATGACTGGGCCCCCGCTCTGAAGCATTTTCACAGTACAATTTTATAAATTGATGTAACATCAACAGTGTAAAGGCTGTAAAAATACAGTTAGTGGTACAAAACCTGTCCCTTAACCAGCTCTAAATTACACATATGCTTTGTATAATTTGAGCCTCAGGACAGCCGCATTTTAATAGATCCTGACAGCTGGAAAAGCAGGGACATCATCTTTCTCTGTATGAATAAAATGCCCAATGTGTCTTTACCACTTGAAGTTATGGTCATCTACTCAATTAACTGTTCCCAGTGTCACTCAGAATTGGGATGAAAGTAAATTATTCTTATTTTAATAATGTTTTCTCAATTCTTCTTGAGAGACAGCAGCTCATTCATATGGGACGACAGGACAGGGAAATCTCATCCAGAAGGATGTTGTGGTTGTTCAGCAGAAAACAATTATTGATGCGAGTAGCTCATGACTTTTTCATGTGGTTTTACAGTAAAACCTGTGAATGTCCCTTGCCTGTAGAGTTAAGTGAAGTTGTTTGTCAGAAATCAGTCACCAGTCTCAAATTTGTTTAGCAACTCTGCATTGATTTCATGATTTTGCACCAGAATTGTTAAGAAATTGAAGTTCTAACACAGTCTTGTTGAAGCTCGTGAACTTCTAGGGAGGTTTCTTTATACCTTGAGTTTGTTCAAACTCGGTCCTGCTCAGGGTGTGGTCGTCATCCACACGGTCATTTTTAATATGATAGGGGACCTAGCTAGAACAAACTACTTCACCAGTTTTCCCATTCCCAGGAGACTAGAGGGAGGGATAGGACTCTGCAGTTTGAGGAGAAGATAGTTTTGTAAGTGAATGGGTTGGCAGGGAGAATGTTATCATGTGGCTATGAAATCATACTTGGTATGGAGAAGGTGAACAGGGAATGATTATTCACAGTTCCTCACAGAACAGCAAATCCAGAGATCCGAGATAAATCATTGGGCAACATGTCTAAAAGAAACAAGAATGAGGATGCATCACTACATGAAAGAAATCATTGTAGGAAGATATTTTGAGGGCTGAAAATGTAAATGTGTCTCTAAAAGGAACCAGATAAACCTGTGGAGGGAGGATAGGCCATTTGGTCAGTATGGAAACAGTGACCTGGATGCAACCACAGCTCATGATGTCCTTAAACCACAGATACCAGAGACTGAGATAGACAATATATATTATAGAAGAGATTGCTTACTGTTTCCTTATTCCTTAGACTTTTTGCTTATGCAGCCACTAGTGAAGACATTTGGCTAGATGGGTCAGCGATCTTTTCTAGTATGGCAGTTTTTATATTTTACCTCATCTCATAGCCATCTCCAGTGATTTGACAGTAGTGTGGATGCCATCCAAGCAGATATATTCAGTATGCATATGCTACGCCAGAGGGCTCTTTTAGGTGATAACTAACTCATCAGCTAGAGGCCACGGATAAAAGTTAAGTGGGGGGATTTGCCTTTAAGCAATTCTGACAAAAGTCTCTTTACACAACAGCTGACTGAATCACTGAATGTAATGCCAAGGGCAGCAATAGAAAAAAAAGTCATGTAAATTAGCTGGCGAGAGAACAGGGCAAAGCTATCTGGTGAAGGAGGGAATGGGAGAGGAGGGCAGGCAGCCACCTGCTGGAGCTTCAGCTTCAAGGACCAGATCTCCCCCATCAAGTGTTTGAAAAACAAATTTTGAAGTTGAGACTGAGGGGGAAATGTGGAGATTCTCTATCCCTAGCATACAGGCCTCCAGTGAATTGTGATCACCCCTGTACGCCATTCTGTTATCACTAGCATTTGTTTCTCTCACATGCCCTCTAAGAGTTGCTTTCATTTTCCTGCTGTTGTCCAGTCCAAGATCCAGTTCAGCCTGTGCTCCTTCTATGGCCCTGTCTCATCCATGTAACACGAATTTCAATTCTGCTTCCTTTCTTGCCCCAAACAACAGTTGGGGTTTCTGGGCGTAGTCATTAAAAAAAGTTATTATTCAGTATTACTTGTGATTTGAAATGGTAAATTAAAAACTAACTGGAAGTCTGGCAGTGCTTCTCATCTGTGTCCCCTTTCCTAAGGTGCTTCATAAAATACCGTATGTTGTTATTCACTCTGGCCTGGATGTTCTTGGCTCTCTCCCACTTAATGATTCACAAGATATCTGTGAGATTCATTTTTGTAAATGTGGCTCCCCCCTTCCCTCTGTATATTCTCCCCTCCCTTCTCCTTTGCTTGTGAGTCTTCATTGCAATAGTTTGTTAAATAGAACCGGTAGTACATGTAAAGGACAGAGTGCAGTCTCCAGTCTGCCATCAGAAGACGTCTAAGATACAGTACAAATTTCCCCCCTGATTTCCAAGTAGGGGATTAGAGGAGTTTGGGAAGCTTTTCTACAGCTCCCCCTCCTCTTCCCCTGCTCTTTCGCAGCTCTCTCTGTGTCCTGTGCCTCTCTCCTGAATAGAGACATTTTTTGCTAGTAAAAGCTCAGCAGCTTGTCTCCTCTGAATGCTCCTGACTGTCTTTGGGGAAGGGGGAGCAGGAGAAAAGCCGGGTGCAGCAGGGTCCATGCACGCCTATGCGAGGGCAGAGCCGCTGATCCCGGCATGCCGGCTGCAGTAAGCAGGCAGGGGTGTTTGCGGAGCTTGCATGCCAGAGTCTCTTCAAACAGCTCTGCTCAAAGGCATGAGCTGGGCTCACTTCTGAGGGAAATTTCCTTTTTGGGGAAGTTGCTGCAAAGGAATTTCCTGTGTGGGCAGACAGAGCTTCCTGACTTGAAGGCTTCTTGGAAGGGAAACCATTTCATAATGAAATGATAAATTAAAGACATACCAGCCTGGTTCGCTTCAAAACAGCTATTGAGAGAGCTCAGGCAGTGCACCATTATACTCCTGCGCAGAATGAAAATAAATTGCATCCTGACAGGATTCTCCATAGTGGAGCATATCCTTCCCCCCAGCCTTCCTCCCTGTACATCTCACTTTCCTCCCCTCCCTCTGCCTTTCCCTCTCCCCTGCTATTTGTTGCCTTCTCATCTATCTTTTGTAGACCCCTCGAACCAACAGGTAAAGGAGTGTGATGTTGGAGATGGTTTGCTAAATGTACTCCCTTCCCCATGGAGCAGACAGCTCTGGTTTAAGCCCTGCTATGCTGGCCAGCACAGCGAGAGTCCTGGATGTAAGGCATAGAAATGGCACATGGCTGCTGTGAAAACCGGGTGCCGTGGCTGCTGACGTGGTTGTAGCAAGGAGAAATTAGGGGTATCAAAATAGTTTAAGTCAGTGCCTATAATAAGGAATATCTTGGTGTGGTCATGAAAATAGCTGGGAGGAAGGGTTGCAGCTATCTATTTCCTGTTAAATAAGAGGAAAAAAGGGACCTTTGCTCCATCCCAGCCAAGACACAATGGAGGGAGGGCATCCCCAGAGAGCTCAGGCTGTTACAGCTGAGTTTTCAATAGGCACAAACCAGCTCATATTATTTCCCTGCTCTGCACCATCCCAATCTGTTGGAAAGTGAAGGCAAGTGCTTGTGGGTCTCTGTGCCCTAAGGGATGCCTATAGCTGCGAGCTCAGGTGAACTGGGTGAAGAGCGTCGGTTAGACTGCTTGGGTTGCTGAACACATTGTGCATGCAGATGGATGATATGATTTCAGATGGCATGGGGGTAGGGGGAACAAACAAGCAAGAGTTTCAGATCACCTTTCTCTGTCTCAGCTACATCATCTGTAAACTTGATGGGTGATTCTGCTCACAATACCTAGTCCCATGAAGTGATCTGACGTGTACTGCTACAAGTGTGGCATCAGCATTTTCTTTTCTCCCTTGAGAGAAGGCCTTTATTCTCTGCCTCCTATTCGGCTGGCAATTAAAGCTGCTTAAATTCTTTGCAAGAGTCCCCTGAATTGGTGTGCATTATGTGCCTTGTTCTGCCAAGGAGGCCTTACCCCTCTCCATTGCTTAGTGAGTTTCTTAGGAGTTTTGAAATACTTGAATCGCCAGCAGAATGTTGCATGATTTTATAGTGAGTGTTACAGTTTTGGGAAGTTTTTCTTAAAAATGCATCTGCTGGAGTCACATTGACAATGAAAGAATTTGAGTTTTTATTTATATTTTTTAAAGCAAGTTTCTGGCCTGCATAAAGAAAAGCTAGAAAAGGTGATTCACAGGGCTCAGAAGTCAGATACAAAGGACCCTAAAGAAAAATATGTATGTGTGTGATCATATATATATGATATATTTTTTATAGCTTTGGCAGTTTTTACCTGCTCTTTGTCGTGATTGGCATACCATCCCACAGCACATGTCCATGATGCATGATAGGACCATGAAGGCAAATCTGACACTGTGCTGCAGCCAGGGCTGTCTTACAGTGCTCCAAAGAGATGGTGCTGCTGCTTAAATGAAAGTTAGGAAGGATCTATCCTGAGAAGCCTGTACTAGGGACATGACAGCCTCAGAGCTACAGCATACAGGAGGTCCTCAGAGAAACAGACTTCTGCTGTATGGTACTAGACTCTCTTCTTCGTTCAGGTTATCATTGGGCCAGACTGGGTTGAAAACTAAATTGTTCAGAGCAGAAAGATCCTCACCATGTCTTCCATTTTGAGGTGCTTTCTTTCCTGAACCAATGAAGGTTGTGTGGAAATACTCAAATAGCAACACTCAATATAGTTGTAAGTAGTACTGGTTTTAAGAAGACAGTTTCTGTAGTCAAGGTATAGATTAGCAGAGAACAGTATGGAAATACCTACTTTCTTTTAAATCTATTTGGTAAGACACCTGGTGATTTTTATATGCAGTGCTATAGCATGTAGAGGTAGATTTGGAGTTGAGGATGGTCTCAGAAATAGCTTCCATGTCAGATCCAGTGCCTGTTCAGCCTGAAAGGGCTTAGAGGCTAAATCGTTAGCATTTGCCTGATGTGGATGACCTGCCTTCGATGGGGTCTTGTGTGGGACATTTGACAGGCTTACTGTTTGGCCTGTTTCGTTTTGTTGAGCTGTGAGGCACCCAGAAGTGTACTAGGCAATCTGACTACAAAGGGTGGATAAACACTGGGCTCAGGACTTTTATGCTGTCACCAGCTTTTGATAGCATTAAATTAATGATTAAAATCAACATACCATGTACTGTTTGCATAAGTTGCTCCTCTTTCTGCCCTTGCTAATGTATTTTGTTCAGCTAATCTCCTCCTAAGGAAACTTCATTGCATTTTCTTTATTGCCTGTCTCTTTCTTAGGCTAGGGTGATGTGTGCCTCTCTCTTTGTGTGCTTGACACAGCCTCAACCAGTTCTGGGATTTGCCATCCCTCCTTCCTAAACTGTGAAATCCCAATATCTCATGTTTCCCCCCAAAGAACATGGAACTCATTTCTGTCACTTTTTTTTTTTTTTTTTTTTTTTGGTGGGGAGGGGCAGCAAAAACTAAACAGAATTACTTCTAATCTACTCAGAACTAAAATCTAGGTAACATCCTGCAATGGCAGCAGTCATAGCCATGCCAGGAGGAAATCTGAGTGGGAGCACAATTGTTGAGCTGCACATAGGACAGAACAGGTCCACCAAGGTTTTTTTGGTAACAGAGGTTTGCATTGTTAATTAGGTGCCACTCTAAGCTCACTATTCAGCTTAATGATAGTGAGTTCCAGTAAAATGCGGGTGGGAGGACACTTAATTTGTGCTGGTTTTTTATTGCTTTAAATGCACACACTGTTTGTTCTTGGCATGATATCAAAAGAGTGCTGGAAGGAAATGAGGTAGAAAAAGGACATGAAAATCACAACCACACGACTGATCTCTAAGGGTATTGTTCTACTTCCATGTGGAAAGCCCAGAGATACCTAGTAGATGTTCTTGCTGGGTTGGCAGAAGATGGAAATCTTATATTTCACTTCTGGCAATAGTGGGTCAATAGGGACTTCTCTAATCAGCTAAAAACTAGCAGTGATGGAGTTTAAATAAATTGTAGGCAATTATTCCTATCATAGGAGTAGCTCCTACCATGCAAGGTCATTGAGGACAAAGGGAAGACTGAAGAGGTGAGGTAGGATGCATCTTCCTACCCTTGCTCTTGCAGGAGGCATTCTAGGGCCTTATCTTGAGCTCTGTCCTACTATGTAGCGTGTATTTCTGCTGGAGATGGCAAGGGGTATAGTACATGTCCCCACTCCAGAACCATTCATTTTGTTACGCTTGTCCGCTTTTGTGGAATTCCTGTGACCTCCCTTGTGAGACAATTAAGTCTCGCCCATAGGAAGCTAGCATTCAGCCTCCATTTTCCTTTGATCAAGCTAAATTTCCATCTTCTGAATTACATTGACTTGGACAACTCTAAATCTCTGCTTGTGGGGTGCTTATACCAAATATTTGCAGGCATTTCTGTCTCTACACTGTCTGCTTCTTCTCAGTACTGCATGAAGTATGTGCAGTGTTTTTGAAAGCTCAGCAGATTTGGTATTGGAAAAGTTGGGGAAGGAATATGTGAGCCAAAGATCATTTCAAGGTAGCCGTTCTTTGGATTCTTCTACTACTCTCACTCACAGGCTGTCAGGAGAGTAACTGGTATTTTATCAAGCTGGATCTCACCCTGATCATTTGAAATGCTTCCTTTTTCACCTCAGTGTAATTTACAATCACAGATCTATTGCAGCAAGAAACGTTAACAGGAAAGAGATGTAAACACTCTGACTGTGTTTGACTTCCTCTAAACACCTATATGTTTGTGTTGAGGGAGTTATTCAATTAAGAATAAAATAAAGCTTTCCAGTCAACCCTGGGAGAGCCTAACTTTGAGATAGGTTCATCTCTTGGGGATCTGGAGGGAGGGAGAATTACGTGTGCAGCAATGCTAGTTGGTATGTTGCCCAAGCTGTCACTATGACAGCATTTCAACATGGCATCAGAAGCAGCTCTACACCAGCTGCATTTGCTTCCCATGAGAAAGTGTATTGGCATGGAGAACCCTGAGGTTGAAAGTGAAAATTATGGACACGAGTTTCCTCTCTTGCACAATCCCTATTTAGGGGTTTTCAATTCCTATGCCTGATTGTATATGAAAATGCTTAACTCCTTAACTGCTGAAGGATATAATGATTTTCTCCAGGAAATCGGTCTCTCAGTATTTGAACAAATGTTACTTGAAGGGAAAGGGTGAAAAAAGATGCAGCTCCCAATGTACCTCACTTTAGTAAAGCATGGATAACACAGTCAATCAGTGCACTACTTTTTTTAGTAGTGGAGACCTGAATTAAAATTCAGCATAAGGCACAGATAAGATAGGCAAAGTCAGACTATGAAGAGTCTTGAGTAATTTGCAGATTTTTTCCAATGCTGCTCTTTTAATTTTTTGCAGGGCAGGTGGCAACCCGTGCATAGCTAAGCAAGGTGTATTGACAGTAGGTTTACTTTTTCAATTATCTTTCAAAGCCTTCTTGGAAATAGTTCAAAAGACTCCCTGAAATCCACAAACTAGAATTTGAAAAGGAAATACTTGTCGTTTTCACAGAATGTCTTCTCAGTTCAGCAGCCTCAGGACTGTAGCAGGACAGCAGGAGTTGTGGCAGGCTCACACTGAAGAGTAGTCTCAAAACACAGACCAAGAGCTGGAATACTTGAAACCATAATCACCTGAATTTCCCTTGTCCCTTTTACACATGTCAGAGATTCAACTCGGCCTAGCTAGAGTACTGTGACCATAACTGTTTGGTTTAAATGTTTTTGGTGATGGACAGTTAGCCTTTCTGAAGCAGGTGAAGAGAGGTGATCTCTCTTCCTGCTGACACTAATTGTATATACCTGCAAAAAACTGAGACACACACAAAGTGATATGTTTCTTAGGGAAATTTCCTTTCTAAGGAAGTTAGTCATGTAAAATAATAATTATTATTATTTTTGAATCCAGTGTAAGTTGAGGGAGTGCCCTGATTACACATTTCCTGGAAAAGGCCGTTGGTGACGTTGACTAATGAAAGCTCGCCAGTTAGAAGTAGCTCTTTTCTGTTAACTATTTGAAAAGGCAAGAGTATTTTAAAAGTAAAGGTCTTTGACATTTCGTTGTTCTTTCTTTTTTAACCCACCATCAGTGGGCCCATTTACATCATTGGCAGCTACAGATTCATGGCCCTGATTGGAAAATACTGAACTATTCTGATATAACAAAATAAGTAAAACCAAAGCCTGCTTGCCATCACATTGCCAGTAATGTGGCTGTGCAGCTTAATGCCACAACCTAAAATGCAGGAAGGAAGAAGAGAAGCACAAAGGAGGCACAACAAGCATGACAGCAGATCAGTCAGACTTCCCATCAAAATCAGGGTGATGCTTTAGCTACTGGTGAGCAGCAGCCCTCAAAGAGCTCTGTAGTCCCTGCCTAGGGGTTAAGGATGGAGTTTTGTGCTTGTATGAGAAATTCAGGACAGGAAAGGGAAGAGCGGTAGAATTGAACTTCTGTTTTCTGTTGCTACTAACTCAGGTTTTTCTAGCATGTGTTAAACCAGTGTCCGGGAAATCTGGGAGTGGACGAGCCAGAACTAAATACCATCTTAGCTATTATGTCTAAGACTCTGGGAATTGTGTTGCTTATGCTCAGAAGAGCATGACTTCTGACTGCAATTTGTTCAACTCAAAATGACCTCCAAGGCTTATGGGAAGTCAACTTAAAAAAAAAAATACCCCCCTCCACCCCCTATTTCTACCAAAAGAGATTTTTCAGTTTTAAAATAATCATCATGCAACATCTTGTTTTGAGTTTAACCCCAGCAATATCAACATGACAGAATTATGCAAACAAGGAAATTTCCATGGGCTGAATTGCACAATTTCAAGAAACAATCTGAGTTATTAAATAAACGTGAGTGCTGATGCCTTAGCATTGAGGGGCTGTGCACTCTCTGTAGCTGTTGGAGCAGAAAAAATAAATATACCTTTCTTCTTCCCTGTTCATTGACTGAACACACAAGCGGGTATGGATAGTACCTGGCTAAGTGTTTGTGTGCAGTGCCAAACCACAGGGGTTGTTCAGAGGGCTGGTGCATGAGATTTACTGTTCAGTCAAAGAGGTAGCACTAAGAGGGAGATGGGGCAATGCTGCTATAGGTGTTAAAGCTATGCAATGAGAGTCTGAAGTGTTTCCTAGTGTATTACAGATTTTCCTTTGTATTTCTGTAGGAACCTGTATGGTCTGTGATGACAGCTAGCTCTAGGTTATAATAAGAATTTCCAACTCCACCACAAAGATTTCTGTGAAAGATGCAATGCAGGCACCAACCCGGCAATGATCTGCATTTCAGATTTCGGCAACATGCTGGGCTTAAATCAAATAACCTTATATTCTCACCTAGAAACTTTAAGCTATAGCCACCAGGCTATATCCTAGGTATGCTCCCATAAATGAACTACTAGGCTGTATTGTTTTACTGGTGTTTCCACTGTATAAATTCACATCAGGCCCTGTCATGCATGTTATGCCTGTAAGGGCAGAATACCTTTTTTGTCTCTCAGTACTATAGCTTTCATTACTACACGGGTGCTCAGCTATGGCAGGGATGAGTCTTAGAGAAATTAAGATAATTAAGTGATTAAGGTAAGTAAAAACTCAGTACCAACCTCTGGATTTGCATGAATGAAAACCAAAACCAGTAATGGCCATGAACAAATTGATCTGGGATAGGTAAGGTGTATAGCTGGTGTAGAGGAGTGAGATTCTAGAAGAGCCATTCCGCACGATTAATGGCTCAAGCAGTCTAAGCAGCTGATGGAGCTGGTACTATTTTAGACAGGATTATTATAGAGAGGATTCAATTTGGGGATACTTTCTGAAGGGTGATCTACTTAGAGGTCCCTTCTAAACCTATGCCTTGTGGCCTTAAAACTCTGTGTGCTGCTTGCACAAATCTGGAGCTCTCGTCAAAGTCTTCCAAGTAAAGATTTATGAGGGTGCCTGAGATGTGTGCAAAACCTGAGATTTATTGACTTTCCTGTGTTTATCACATGCCTCAAAAACCCTTGTTCCATGCAGACTGTAGGTGTGTATATTTGTGGAAGGGATTAGAGTTGAGACTGAGAAGATGAGAGAGAGGTGAGATGAGCAAAAGAATTACATGTGGAGTTAGGGAATTATAGAGTAGGTGTTTTCTGTGAAACCAAGAGGGTAGGGTAGGCAAGATACCTCCAGTCTGCTCTGTGAAAAAAGAAAAACAGGGATCCAGGCATAAGCTACCTGCATTGGGGTAGAAGAATGGCATATTTGGTATCATGTGACTTGCAAATGTGTGCAAAACACATTATTCTAGCAGAAGAAGTTGATTTTCTGAAGGCTTAGTCAATGAATATGAATGAATCAATATACTCTTACATTTTATTGGGTGATAATCAACTGGTGAGACTCATCAGCAGAATGACGGATGTGGTTTCTTTATCTGACTGTCAAACAGAGAGTCTGTGTGTCATTCTTCACTTACGTGAGTTTGCCCAAGGCTTGCATTATTGGTAAAAACTGTCCCATTTGCTGTATTTAATGATCTACAGGTTATCAAGCCTTCTGCAATCCTTTACTGGCTGTGACACTTTATTGCATGATGCTACTTACTTTCCCTACCTAGAAAAAGGTCCTTTGCAAGGATAAACACATTAATTCTTAGAAAATATTTTGAAATCTGCTGGTGAAGGGTGCTTCTTTCCACTATCTCCAAAGTATTAGCAATAATTCTGTCTGAAAGAGGATGGAAAAAGAGGGAATATGGGTCAAAAGGCACTGACAATTAGAAGTTCATCTAACAGGCATGTGGTGTATAAGAGCTGCAACCATTTGAGGAAGGGTAACTGAATGCAGGAACATGCCTTTGCACTGAGCAATGCTGAGAGAAGCTGGAGCCCTCTAATATCTTATCTGACCACATTTGTGTTTCCTAGATGGATGGCAAATCTGTAGCATACAAGAGTAACTTGGGAGAGCACAGAGAGCGAACAAAAAGTGATCCGGGGAGATCTTTCCTCATTTGTAGTTATCAGGACTTGGAATGTGGCTACATTGTTGTTGACAGCTTAATTCTGCTCCATGGTCTGTCCCCAAAATGGTCACAAGAGTCTGGGTACACTGACAAAGATGATGGCTGCATTTTGGAAAATGTTTGGGCGCAATTACTGTAAGCGAGACTAGTTGGCTTGTTTTTCTAATTCTAGTGGTGAATGCGCAGGCTGGAAACTTCAGAAAGAGTAGCTCTGACATTGTTTCCTGTGTGGGATTTTGTTGCAAATTTCTCTTCAAGCATGTAAAAACAAATGCAGTTTTTGTATTTTCCACAGGGTTTCTGTAGTGTGAAAGGCAATATAATCTTAATTCATTTTAAGAGGCACTGATTTGACTGTGTTTGATGTAAAGGTGCTTTCAATCTTACTGATGTCATTTCAGAAGGACAGCAATTGAACAGATCTGCAGCAATGCAGAACTTGTGTAAAAGGAAAAGGAGAATTAAGCTTGAGTGTTTGAGACCAGTACCAACATTTATCTTTTGTCTTAAAGGCCTTGACGCTTAATTACTTTCATTTTGTTACCTCACATTATAGGTAGTTTACTGACCTGGGTGGTTTCTGTCAATTATAGACTTAAAATTGTTTACTTTCCAGGTAAATATAAAGATGACTACTAAACATAAAAGTATAAAGAGATGGCTGGTAAAAGAAAGTAGCTGTCTTTGAAAAGCCAAGTTCCTTGGCAGTGCCAAAGAGGTGTCTTCAACTTTAGAAGACTGACTGAGTTAAGAAAGACATAAAGTTGTTGCTAGTTGAGGGCTGTCTGGTTGTTATAAGTGAGACTCAACAGAATCAGTCCAGTGATGCACAAAAATTTCCAGCTTAAGTAAGCCATTGTAAGTGACAGACATAAGCTTTTCGTAGTCCAGGTATCTTCAAGAGATTTAGAAAACAATGAAACGGTGTTGCAGGGGTTGGTTCAGAGCCAGTATTTCCAGTCTGCTCTTTCCCATGAGGCTCTCTGGTGGTGTTAAGGTTACAGGAAATTAGGAAGTTAAGTCTGAGTCTACTACTCCTGTGGCCCTGGTTGTCCTGGACCAGGTCCTGCTTCATCATGTTCTGTGCTTGTGGTGAGAGAAACAAGGTACTGAAACTGGAATCTCCTTTGCAGAGATAATAAAGAAGACAGATAAGGGAATCTCAGGCTGCACTGCAGGAATTGTTCCAGTGAGATGATCCGTGTCCTCTGACTCTTAAGCCCCTCATGCAGCCATAGGCAGGGCTACTGAACAACTTCAGCTGGATAAGCTCAGTTGCAAGACCTGAAGCTGCTTCTCCAACAGCTTTTTCTGACTCATCACTTTTCCCCCTCTTCTCTCATACCCCAAAACACACTGGAATTCAAATGTGTTTTGAAGATGGGGTTCCTTATGCCTTAGTCCTCCTATCTGTTGGGTTTTGTGGTTTTTTTTAACTTTGATATTCTGTCCTTCTTATTGGTATAGGGTTTGTTTGCTCAGCACCACACTAACTCCACTTCTCCAAAACCCACAAGATGGCCTAGCAGATGGGGTATAAAAACCATGTAATGTACATCACAGACCCACTAAACATCGATTTTTATTCCAGTCATGGATAAGTCTAGGGGGAGAAATGCGGGGGGAGGGGGGGGACACACACGGACACAGTGAGAATGGAGAACAAGCTGGCGCAGGGGAACACGAATAGTTTTGGTTTGAGTCCAAATCATGCTAGCAGTGATCATAAATAAACACTTGGTGGTGATTCAGTGGCTTCTGTTAAATGAACAGGTGGTCTCAGTCCTGTCCTTAGTGAAGAACTGTCCATCCCACATCATTAAACCAACTGTAGATGTAGCCGTGAGCTCAGGGCTAATCTGCCGGGCCCGGGGGAATCAGAGAGCGAAAGAGGTTCTCACAGCTCAAGATGGTCTCTCAGTGTCAGGGTTAGCCCATGGCTGAGGCAACATCATGGGAACTAGCTCTTCTCTAGTCTACGTGGTAGAGGCCTTGTTGATCATGCCACTCTTCAGAGCTGGTGCTTCATGCTTTCCCACAGCACTGACTTCCCTACTGATTACAGAAGTGTCATGGAAAGCGATAGAGAAAACTTAACTGAATGGTACAGCATCAGAAAGGGGAGGGAAGCCAAGAAAAACCCACTTGTCAGCTGAACAAATTAAAAAATTATAAAACTCAGCATTTTGTCAGTCACTCCACCCCCTGGGATTTCCTTCATGGTTAGGACTTTAATCATCAGTAAAACAATAATAACAAAACATGTACAACAAGTCCAACCATCAACTATCATAATTCTCTTCAACACAGCAAGACGCTCTTCAACAAATAACCATTAAGAGATTAAGCCTCTTTTATGAATAAATTGTTTGGTATGCCGAAGGCAATTTGTTTGACATTATTTTTGCAGGATTAAGGAGTCGAAGACCTTGACAATGTGCTAATTCTCTATACCTGGCACAGAGGCAATATTAAGGCCTTGGTAATACTCCATGCTATTGACAAAACTAGCATTCATGTGAGATCGTTTGCTAATGTATTCTTTGGTTTGGCTGCTAATAAAACTGAGTGTATGTTACAATGATGCTTTTCATCCCAAGATCCCCAAATACCAGTTTTGCTCAGGGTCTTCCAAAACCCATGCAGTCTTCCTGAGGAAGGTGGTATTAGTGTTATTACCATTGTCCATTTCAGGGAAGGGGAAAATCGAAGCTACAGTTTCCCCAAATGCTGTAAACCAGGGTAACGTAGTGCCACTGCTGATAAACGTCAGTCCTGCCCACCCGTTGCTCTGGCTGTTCTTCCCACCTGCACACTGGCCGCTGGCAGAATTTCTTTTTCTGCTGTGCAAGTATTCAGACTGAGAAATTCCTCTGGGTTAAAACTAATGTTAGGGAAAAATTTTTTTTTTTTTTTTTTTTTTTTATCTGGGTCATTTCCTTGATCAGACTGCTTGTACAGCTACTTGAACACTAACAAGGTTTCAAGAGAGCTGTATGAAAACTGGAACATGAGATGGGAGTAGGTAGGACTGATTTATTGTGGTGGTGCCACTTAAATGAACCTAAAGTGCTCATAAAACTGTGGCCTGAGGTACAGTTAAATAGCCTGTTTAAGGGCTTGCTCGCACCACTCTCGTGGGCTTCCCCAAGTCAGCTTTAGTCTAGTAAGCTAGCATGCCCAGCATCCCGGTCAAATTGAGTCTTTTGTTGCTGCATCTGAATTGTAGCCAGCCTGGCTAGCCCACACCAGCTGCAGCTGAAGTGGTGAGTGCAGAGCAGAGATGTCATCAATAGTGCAAGATGCAGAGTCCAGTAATCATTACCTGTGTTCTCCAAAACAGTGAAAAACATACTCCCCACAGCCTCATAACAGTACTTAATCAGTTATGATGTTTTTCCCTTCTTTTTAAAACAGCTGATTTACAGGTGTGAAGCCTTTACTCCTCAAAAGTAAGAGCAGCTGGGGAAAAAAGGGACAAGGAAGCAATTTTTCCTGAAGCTTATTTCCTGGCAAGGCACGGTTTTCAGCTTTAGAAGGATGTATGGGGCAGAGAGAAGTCCTATAAACATGTTCGCATTTGCCAAAGCTCCTTGAGCTTTTGCCTTAGCCTAAATCTCATAGGACACACTGTCTGTGGTTCATTGTCCTCTCAGGGGAACTTGGTATTAAATTGTAAATTCCATACACACACAAAGAAGAAAAAGAGAAAAGAAGTGAGGCTGTATCAGATCTTGTAGAAAACCTGAGTCTTCATTATTTCCTCCCCCTGCTTTCTGAAATACTTTTAATCTAAAAATCATGGAACCTGAGATCATCCCAAGTAAAGTTAGAATAAACATGACTGGAAAAGCCCCCTTGGGAAGATGTCTCAATCTCCTGCTGCTGTGCGATTGTAAAAGCCTTCTGCCTTGTCTCTGCAGCTGAATAGGTATCAATAAAGTACACAGCTCAGAAGAATGAGACAACTTCACTTTCTTAGAAGCATGGTGGGGGATCAAAAGAAGTCAAGTGGCAATAAACTCTGTGTCAGCGATTTGCTTTACTATGTATCTGTCCAGCATTTGCTTTTTTTTTTTTTTTTTAAAAGCGTACTGCAGGAAAAAACCTGCTACATTGGTTTATTCAGGCAAGGTCCTTGTTTTGCTGCATTATAAAACCATTGGTTGGTGCTTGTATGAACAGTCTGTGTATGGGTATGTGCATGGGCATGTTTAACATTGAATCTTGGGTCTCAATGTTCTCGTTTTTGCTGATGACACTATGCTAATACTGTCACATCCCTCTGAGCTGGCTGTAGAGGCAGACACCACACACCTAGCCAGCATTGGAGATGTTGTCTGCAGCTTGTCAAAGGAAGCTCATCTGAAATTCAGGAGTTCATATCTTTGTTGCTGGTCATTCCTTTACAGTCAACCTCACCCAAGCTTCTGCCACGTAAACAAGGGGCATTACAGTTTTTAACTGCAGAGCTGACCCATGTGCTTTGGATGCTGAAGGTTCTGGCTTTTACCCTTAGGTCTACTATGAAGGAGGCTGCACATCTTCTCTACTAGTGTGATTTATGGACACTTTTTGGTTTGGATAGGAGTAACAGCTTTTAAGAAGCAGAGAATAGATAGCTGAGGTTATGACTTTGAGATTACAGTAAGGAACTTATTTCCAAGTGATGTTCTTCAGTGTAACTCATCTGTTGGGAGAGCCAGGCTCAGGAGAAGCTGAAGGATGTGGGCATTTCTCCCAAGCCCACCTAGGACTATTGGAAGACCCTGCACTGAGCTTGGGTATTGCTGTGGGTGGGATGGTGTCAGGGAGTAAAAGAATAGGGCAAGGAGCTCTGATGGCACCAGGCTTCTGCAGCTGCCTACTGTCCATCTGGGGTTTACAGCTAGTGAAGGCTCCCGTTTATCACTGCCTGAAGGACAGGTCAGGAGCTGTCTCGTCTCACCTGTCTGTCCTCTTCTGCTCCTTCATTCTAAAACACATCCAAGTCCTTGGCAAAATGCCGTTAGGAGAAGAGAAGAAAAAGCTATAGCATTTTCATCCTGCCAGGCCTGCTTCCTGGTGGTTTTCTTAGGAGGGCACATTTTGGTGGTCGCAGGCTGTAATCTCCTAGATTACTGTGCCCCACTCTGAGAGCGCTTCTTGCAACACAACCCATGCTCACAGCTCTAAGTACATTTAATTATGTCTCAGCTTTCTTTCTGTCTTTTAATTCAGGGGATTGGTCTTAGAAATGGTTATGATTGTTAATAGTAAGCTTTGACCATTAGGACTTCACTCTGAACACCAGGAGGCTTGTTTTCTGAAACAGGAATGAGGTGCTGAATGAGGTCACCCTACCAATAACTCTTCTCGCTTATTGATTGTCTGATATGTGCATTTATCGGCAGCTGATAAATAAGTGAGAAGGATTTTGTTGTGATGTAGATCACAGCAGGTCTCAGAGTCAGTCAGCAATTTTTTGTTAGTGGGAAGGAGCGAAGAGGTTATCAGTATGTGCACATATTCTCTGTCCATGTTCTCAGTTTATAGCTGGGTGTGCTGATTGAGTTCTTTAGGTCATTCAGTGTGTGTGTGTGTGTATACATCTGCTTTGTCAACTATTGGTGATTTGCAGAAATTTGCTGCTGCCTACCGTGGGTTTTAAAAGATGGATCTTGATCAAATAGCTAGTCATCATCCTGGCTACCTGATGCATTTCATCTATACTATGTACTTTGCCCAGTTTGGAAACTGGAGTCATCCCCATGCTACTTTGCACTATATTTCTCCTTCTTTCTTTGTATTTACTTGCAGATGGGTGTGTTTAAGTATATATTTAAAATTCACTGCCTTTATGGCTCACTGTCTGAGAATGGGAGAGGAAGATAGGGAGCTGCCAATGAGGAAACAAGTGTCTGAAAGCTAGAAGAATGGAAATAGTGAGAAGCCAGGCACATTTTTAGAGAGATGTAATGGGGAAAACAAAATCCTATTACAAATCTAAATGTCCCTAAAAGTCTTGGAACCCTGAGTGGAAACTAACCCCAGGTACTTGCATATGTACAAATGATCTGTATATCAAATTCCAAGTCATCTACAGATTGTGCAGTGCCCACGGCAGATTTTTCAAAATGTGTAAGGGTAATGACTTTTACTGGATAGGGTGTAACGCTGGCACTTTCAGTGTAACAAATTGTCTGGTCCAGAGAGTAAAATATTCCAGGAAATGGTGCAATTGAAAATTCAAAGTATAGTAAAGAGATCACTAAAGATTTCATGGCATTATTAGATGTTCAGGACAATAAGTAAGCACTGAACTCACTGAAATTATTGTCCAACTGGCAGTCATGGGTGCCATGGGCTGAATCTATCTTGTAGGACAGTTTTCTGTCACACTGCCTTCTTTGGAAATGGGAAACATCTTTTGTAGTACCTGCTGTTTTAACTGTCTGACACTTCTCCTTACTGCCTTGAATGGCTGAGTATTTGCAGAGCAGGCTACAGCCACCACCCTGATGTGGGAGAATAGCTGAAGTCTGGGTGCTGCGCTGATACCTGCGTAGTCCATCAGGGCTTCCTTGGTGACTCTCCAAAGAGGCTGTCTTGCAGCAAGTTTAGCTCTAAAGTTTCTTGGAGGTATCTTATCAGTGTGTATAAATATTTGATGGAAAAGTCACCTTGGGGATTTCTGATTTTTCTTCTTTTTTTTTTTTTTTTTTGCAAAGACCTTCTCCAAAGCAAATCACCTCTAAAAAAATAAGATTACTTGTTCTTTATTCTTAGTGATCTGTTTTCCTTAGAGACTAAAGAAAAAGCTTTGGCTCTGAACCTGAAGGTTTTACTCTGCTGATCATGACTGACCTGATCTAATATTAGGATGTAACGTTTCTGTTGGTGGCATAGAAACATATCGTTTGCTCTCCTTTGGTCTCTAGATATGCCAACAGCATCCTGGACTGCATTAGGCAGAGCCTTGCCAGGAGGTCAAGGGCTGAGATTCTTCCCCTCTGCTCTGCCCTGGTGAGACCGTATCTGGAGTGCTGTGTCCAGTCCTGGGCTCTCCAGTATGAGAGAGACATGGACATACTGGAGGAAGTCCAGTGAAGGGCCATGAAGCTGATTAAGGGACTGGAGCATCTAACATGTGAGGAGAGGCTGAGAGAGCTGCAGCTGTTTAGCCTCAAGAAGAGAAGGCTTGGAGGTATCTTATAAGTGTGTATAAATATTTGATGGAAAAGAGTAAAGACGACAGTCAGACTCTTCTCAGTGGTGTACAGTGACAATGGGCACAAACTGAAATACAAAATATTCCATTTAAGAAAAACTTCTTTACTGGGAGGATGATCAAACACTGCAACAGGCTACCCAGAAAGGTTCTGGAGTCTCTATCTCTGGAGATACTCAAAACCCAGCTGGATGTGGTCTTGAGCAACCTGCTCTGGCTGACCCTGTTTTGATCAAAGGGTGGACTCAGAGGGGATCTCTGAAGGCACCTTCCAACCTCAACTATTCTGTAATTCTGTGATATGGGCAGGCTGATGAACACTGGAGAAAGCTTGTAGTAAGGATCCTCATGCTACTGTTGACTGTTATCCTTAGTCTTCTTGGAGGTTAAAATAAACCAAGCAAAAGGAGTTGATGAAATAAGGACAAGAGGAATGAATGGGATTGTAGTTGCTAACTGAGTTTCAGAACAGTCTGAAATCACAAGCATTCACTAAATTATTTGAAAACCTAGTTTACAGGATATCATCTATTCCCTTTATTTTCCTAGTTCACTGAAGTTCATTCAAAAGTTCTGACTTTTAGATGGGATAGTAAGCTTGAACTCTCTCTCCTCTTGCTATTTAAGAAAAATTATAGGCTGAAGTAGTGTCAAATTAGAACTTTAAAGGATAGTGAGTCACATTAACAGAATTATTTAGCATCATAGAATAATTCAAGTTAAAAGGGATCTTGGGAGGTCTCTTCTCCAACCCTTCAATGTCCTGCTTAAAAGCAGGGTCAGCTACGAGGCCCAAGTCCCTCAGTGCTTTATTAAGTTGGGTCTTTTAAACCTCCAAGGATGGAGATTGCACAACGTCTCTGGGAAGCCTGTCCCAGTGCTTAAGTGTCCTCATGGTGAAAAAGATTTTCCAGTCTGAATCTTTGCTCTTCAACTTTTTTGTAGGTGAATGAAGGTAACAAATAGGTGCCTTTTGTGGTTTTCAGAAGCGTATAAGCAATCCAGATCTCTTACTCTCTTGGGCATTTCTAGAAGTTCCTCTAGGCCCTTATCTTTATTTTGAAGTATGAAAGTGCATCTGAAAATCTTACCCAGTGTCTCCTGGGCTTCATAACTTAAAGAATTTGGAAGCTTGAAACTGAAATCTCTTCCCTTTCCAAAATTTTGTGAACTTTCTTGTGTTTATGAGCAATGATGTAGGATTTAGAGGGGCTTTGATTACAGGAGGGTATGTCTGGGGAAATACAACCGAAGCATTTCTTTTTGAGCATTTCCTTCTGTTAACTTTGCTGATGTTAATAATGATGAGGTAAGATCAGAACTAGGGCCATAATTACATAAAGTTTGCAAAGAGAGGAAAGATTCAGAATTCCTTTCGCACTGCCTAGCACATTTCTAGGAAACTGCATCAATACAATTTTTTAAAAAGGCAAAGAAAACTTGAGAGTGGAATGTTAGAAACATTGCGTCTGTGTATGTCAAACAGGCTTTATTTCTGAATAATGTTTAAAGTAGAAAACCTCACAAGTCAGGTCCAGTAGCTTATGTTTTCATGTGTGACAGAGGCTAATTTGGTCATGCTTGTTACCCTAACCATAACTGCTTTTTTTTTTTTTTGTGGCAGTGTTTGCTTTTGCTCTGTCCGTTTCTTGTTGTTCTTAAGAACAGATATTTGCCAAAACAAATGTATGTGAGTGATAAAAGCTGAGAGGAATGTCTGTTGGACCACAGGAAATTTCCTGTGCAGGAAGAGATCTTGGGAACTTCCTGTGGAGCAGAGCATTGTGGGTGTGTTGGCAGAAGTCCCTTTACCACAGCTGCAATTAACTAGAAGAGGGTGGAAAATAGTCAGCACTGCCTTTTGCAGTCATATAGTTCAAGAGGAGAGCCTGAACTAGACACTTAAAAAAACCACTGCATGAGCAAATGTTAAATCACAGTTGTGGGTTTGCAGATGATTAGTCTCGTAACCAAAAAACAAGCAAATAAGAATGGTGCAGAATTACAGGTTACTTCTCATACTGCCATACTTCGTGCCCACCTTATAGACTAACTCAGTGGCCATGGGAGTATCCCAAGGTTTGATGCTTCTAGAGGGAGACCTCTTCAAGCCTGGCCCCATATGCCTAAGAATGAAATGTGTCCTTGGTCCCTGCATTTTGTACACTACTGTAGCCTGGTACCTTGTAGGATTTATGAGACATTGCTGGTCAGCCTGTACTCTCCAGCAGGGTTTTCCCATGTCAGTACTGTCCCTGCACCTTCCATGAGGCTTCGTGGTGGGTACTTCCCAGGCAAGTTCAGATCTTCAAGCGAGCTATATCCCACGTGTTGTATTAAATCTGCCTGATGCCAGAAACTTGTGTTGACTGCCAGATGTTCAGCATGGAGGACCTTTATTTTTGCCTCTAGCAGACGTGCATCTCTTTTCCCCACTTCTCTGAGATGACATTTGCAGGGGGCAGGGAAAGTGCTTCTGGAGAGAGGAGTGAGAAGACAAAAACTGAGGAGGGGTATGGGATGCTAACATAAAACGCTATAGTGAAAAAGAGGGGAGACACAACTGGATAATAGGAGGAAATAAGTGTAGTTCAAGGAGCAGAAAGAGAAGGGGAGAGAAAGAAAAAGACACCAGAAGCACAGATTTTATAAAAAGGGAAACTGGACAGTCTGGAGACAAATGTATTTTTTCTAACAGTATGTGCAGAGCATGATTAGATCCTACAAAGGGGGGGATTTGTGGGGCAGGGGCTGTCAAACTCCTTATTAGGTGACGGCAAAGTGAGCTTGATATGGACACTTGACAGTACATCCTAGACTGCAGTCCAAACTTCATCTGTGAAGACAGTCGTGTGCCCTCTGCCTGTACCCAGTCCTTGGCCTCACTGGAAAAGGCGCCATAGAAAAGGCCACTGAAATGGTATTTGAGGTTGCAGTCTGCTTTCTGTAGCCCTGTGTTAAATGCAGCATTAAGGCTGTTGACTCTCTTCAGAGAGGTCAAACAGCAGCTGACCGTAACATTTGAACTTCAGCCTTGTGAGCCAAACTTCAGCATAAGTGTCTCACCTGGTGATTTCTAAGCCCCAGCCTCTCAGGTAGTGTGGTTCTCCTCACAGAGTTTGGGTTCCTGTGACCTAGAGCCCTTGCCCATGCTGCTTCAGCGTTTGGTTTTTTTCTTACAGCTGTCTGCGTGTGCACTTTTCTTTTGTACCAAGGAACTCTCTGTTTGCTTACTAAGTGCTTCCCCACAGGAAATTTCCTGTGATGGAAAACTCTGGGGAAGCTTCCTGTCGGACGAGATGCTGCAGGGGGCAGATAACGGAGACGCTCGAGCCCGCAAACCGCAGCAGCTGAGGAGGCGTTGTCACCTGGTGCTTTATGCCGGAGGAGGTTGGGTGGCAGGAAGAGTCAGCTACTTTCTTGAGTGATCTGGGGCGATAGGACAGGGGAACCGCTCGCTGGAAAACCCACGACTGCTGTTGACTGATGAAGTCTTTACTAAGGCTGGGCACTGCAGTTTGGTGTTGTTGAACCCAGGTCCCTGGAAGCTATGGATTAATTTTTAGTGCGTGGGACTCCTCATGGGTAAGCCAGGTCAGCATTTCTCAGCCTCGGAAGAAGGCCTGTAGTTAAGTGTCTTACTGTGAGCTGGGTACCAAGCCTGGCTCTGAAACTTACAACCAGTTTAGGAGAAAGCTGTTGCCTTATGGAAGAACCCCACCTTCTGATAATTTTGCTCATCTCCTACCATTTGCTTTCCTGAAAAGGCAGGGTCCTGCAGCCATACCATTTTTGAGCCCGTGGCTGTCCCTGGCAGTCTGTGGAGAACCACTTTTTATCACTTTCTGGGATCTGCTCTTATATTGGTACAAAAAGAATGGTCCAGCTGTCAAGTAACTGTTACTACGAATGGCACCTCGGGCTCTGGCAGAGACCTCTTGTCATTTTGGGCAAGGGTTATGGCTTGGCAAGACTGGAGCTTGGTGACCTCTTAGGAACTGTGGCCTGGGCTGTGCAACAGTGGTTCAGTCAGTCCAAGGCTGACAGTGTGAAACTTACCTGGGGAAAGCACCCTGATGCAAGAGAGCATTTCAGGTAAAGGCACACAATGTCAATGGTTGTCGCATCACCTCTGCAGTCAGGTGGGACCTTGGGGAACACTGGGACTAGTAAGGTACCTGAGAATGACTTACATCCTTCCACAACTCTTGCCATTTAGCCTTGCAGTGCCTCATATTCCTCACATATAATGTCATGATGCTAGTGCTTCTTTGTGCCCCCGCTGACATCTCCTCTGTCAAGTTCAGTGGTGACCGACTCTTACGAGGAGGTAGGACTTCAGAGTTGTCAGTCTGTCAGCACAGAGGTGTGCCTGCCATAAACAATACTTTGAGCTTCCCTCTCACCAAACCACCCTCTGCTCTCCACAGTGTCTCTTTCAACTCTTCAAAATTTTTCCTCTGCCCCTAAAATACCTCAGCTTTCCATGCTGTCTGCTGTATTCATCTGTACCGTACGATGATTTTTACAATTTCCTCCACAAAGCTACTGGTTCCTGGTAACATTCCTTAAACCTCCTTTTTGGTAGTACTCTCGTCTCCATCTGTGATCAGTTGCCTAAATATTGCCTACACAATGGGGTTTGTTGTTTGGATGTAATTCTTCTGTATGTTGATTTATGCCAGGGACCTGTGGCAATTTTATACCAAAAGATGGAATAGAGAATAATCTTCCAGACATTTTGACCTGAATGTTTGTGTTTTTCTTCAGAGCTCAGCCTCTTGAATCTGGTGAAGGCACTTCATTTGCTTCATTGCTTTTCTGTTTGTCTTATTTTAGAAATTCAGGTTGAGATCAAATTAAATTGAACTACGAAGTCCTGAAGGAACTTCTTTAGGTCTGCTCACCCTAGGCTAGGAAAGGCAGATGTTTTAAGCTTTTAGTTTTCAATACGGCATAATTTCAATATGACCTTCATTCAACCAGCAATAACTGTTTCAGTTTCATTAATTGACTTGACTCATAAGTGTGTACAGGCTGGCCAGCTGGCCCAGCCAGCCAGTCACTGGGTTGGTGAGATTGGCCAGCTGGCTGTCATTTCTTGGCTGATGGGGGACCCCAAATTGCAAATGCTGCTTCTCGGCTATGGGGCAGACAGGAATGAGGCACTGCTTTTGGCCTCCTGGTAGGGCAAAGAAACGGCTTCAGGGTTATACGTAGCCATCAGTCCCTATGTTGTGTAGCCTGCCATGGATCAATGGCATCCGGGAAAAATGACAAACACTTTTTGTGGGATGAATGGTTGCACCACTTGTTTTTCAGGTTCCCAGACACTTCCCATGATAAGAACCTGGTTTTGATGTACAGCTTTTCCACTTTTTAGCTGCTGTGGCTGAGAATTTCTTTGCCAGGACAGAGAACAATACATTGGTGTTGAAATCTCAAAATGTCTAGTGCCCTAAGACCTGGAACAGACTTGAAGGAAGAGAACTAGTCTCTGCTGTGCTCTGGATACCCCTCTGCTGGGCTGTGTGCGTGGGAGAGGAATATGCCTATTCACAGGCAAAAATGAGAAGAGCTCAAACTCTGTGGGCAGGGGAAGAGCCTGGAGCAAAGGAGGTTGGTCAAGGAGTCTGGCATTGCGCACTGGCACAATTAGAAGTGGAGAGAGAAGGACGTGAAGTTGAGCTAGGAGGATGGATTTCTTAATCTTGCCCTTCCTCTGATGTTACATATGTCTGCTGCACAACCTGCTGGCAAAATGAGTCAGGATTATGGCAAGGTGTCTCATGCTCTCCTGCCAGTGTTGGTTCCTATAACAAATGACAGTATATTCCTGCTGCTGTCAGTTGCCCCTTTAGCAAAAAGTGGCAAAGGTCTGTAGGTTGGATCTAAAAGTGCTAGCCCTGCTGCTGACCCATGCAGGTTTCATTATGATGCCATGGTGGAATTTCTGAGGGTTTTTTCACCATTACCGATACTTTAAAAACAAGGGAAAAAATTACACTCAATATATATGTTCTGCATTGCAGCTACTAAGGTTGTAAAGGTGAGGAAATGTCAGAATTAACATTGCCTGTGTGTACATTGATCCTTCAATTACATGAGCTTTGCATATGCATCAACACATGCAGCATCTAGCAAAGTGTGGACTCCGGGGACTGCATGAATAACTTTACTAAATACTGATAAAGAGGGAATGGGATAAACCTTAGTCCGTAGAGAGGATAATTGCTGGAGAAAGCTATTAAGTCTGCAGGGACTCTTGGTCTGCTCACTGGTATCTCAGCATGAACAGTGTTTTTGCAACTCACAGGTTGTCTGCAACCACATCAGCTTTGGTAACTACAGCTGCACTGGAATGGTTGTCTTGAAGCATGTGAGAGTTTCTTCCTGGCTGTATTCAGTAAGCGTGGGTTTGCTAGGTCAGAAGTGGTTTGTACCAGATCACATAGGAGGCCTGCAGCTGAACTTGGGTTTTCCTGGTCCCTTGACTAGCGTCTTCTTGCTAGAAGCTTCTTCCTTTTGCAATAGTGCACAGACCTACCTTCCCTTCCATTCATATTCAGTATCCCTGTGGCAAATAACTCAGCTGTTTACATGGGAAAGTAATAGTAGGAAAGTATTTATTATATTTTTAGCAGTCTGTAATGTAATTTAGCAGATGGAAAAAATGAGGAGGAGAGCCAGCTTTCTGCAGACCACCAATATGTGCTTTGCAGGCTGGAGCTGAAGGATTGGTAAGCTAAACTAACTGAGACAGTGCGAAGGTTGCTGGACAGATACACATATTGTCAAGCTGGAAATGTACTCATGAGAAGACGTGCAGTTAAAACCACTCAAATCAAGAGTAAGCTCTTCCATTGACTGTAGTAGGCTTTGGGTTAAACCCCATTAGGTCATAAGATGTTTGATTCGGAGATCTGCATGGTATGGTATGTGTTTGTAAAGTGCATTTGTCATTCTGTGGAGGTAATACATAAACCTCACCATGTACTTGGACAAACTGAGTAAGTGTGCCATAGAAGGTCCAGGATAAAGCTCTGTCTTGTTCATTCGAAGAATGTAAATTGTGTTTAATAATTTATAATGCTTAATAATACACTAGGAAATCTTCTGTAATATATTGTGTAAACACAATAAAGTGTTGGAAAAATTAGAGTTCACTACAGATTGGCTATTGAATATTTTCAGTGAAGTAAAGTGAAACAGCTCAAGGCTGCAAAAAATTATCCAACTGGCAGATTAGTAAACCGAGAATTTGCACTGTTAATTTGTAAATATAAATAGTGAAGTTCAGAAGTGAAGTCATTAATAGAGCTTATCTGTCAGTAAACTTTCTTGACATTAATTTTTCATACTATAAAAGCAGCTGTCTGAAACAAAATTCTTCTTAGAAGAGGTCAACACTGTAAAATTTTTACTGTTATTCCAAAATATTCTAAGTTGAAAAAAAGTAGCATTTGGCAATGGTTATCACACTGATTCTCATAACAGTTATGAAGAATTTTGCTTACCCCAAAACCTGGCTTACCCCAAAACTCAAAGTAGACATTACAGTAAGTGTTGTGAAACCAAAGCATCAAAAAGTGGTTGCATCTTGAATGCAATGGATTAATGCCAACCTTGAAATACTGCACTTTTTTCTCTTTTTATTGTTTCAGTGGATCTGATTTTATGTATTCAAACAAAGTTTGTTTGGAGTGCACCAGTCTCCTGAGTGCCATGAACTCTTTTTTTTCCCTTTTCCCTCACTTACCACCTGTGGAAACCAAGATGCTGCCTCCTATAGCAAAATCTATGATGTTACCCCATCATTTATGTTTTGCTTGGCTTTCAGAAGCTGGCGATTTGGGAAATATACCAATAAACTACATCCTCTTAATAGCTCTGCATAGAGATTACAATCTAAGGAAACTCTCTGGACAAAAATATAATTTTTCTCCTGTTTGTGTGCATTACCAAGCACACTGGGGTCCTGGTTTATGATTGCAACTGAGACACTACAATTATGCAGAATAATAACGCAGGCCTATTGAATTAGATGATGAAGATCATTTGATTTCAATTAGGACAGCACCTCCTGGCCCTTCACATGGACCAGGGCCTCATTGTGTGAGCTGCTGCAGTTAGTGCAATAACTGTGTTCTGTCTTTATGTACAAACAGGGCATCAGGCCCACTGATTTATAGATCCTAGATATTTTTAAGCTGCTATGAAAAACAAGTCTAGGGCTTGTGTTGTTAGTGAGAACTTCAGAATGTGTCATATTTCAGCATAATCCTTTCCAGAAGAAAAAATTTGGAATTAAAGAGACACCACCACCACCACCACCCCCAAGTTAAAAATATGTATTTAAAAAAAAACTTAAGAGAAGGACAGATTTTTCAGCCCTTTCTTTCCGTGGAAGGCAGTTATCCAAGTGAGACATCCCGCTAAAATCACTGGAACTGCTTGTGTAAATAAATGCTCACAAGAATATGGGTTAAACCATGCAACCCTCAGTGTCTTGTTTATTACTTCACTGCTGTATTTACTTAAATTGATGCACTTGATGCACTTTGGTATTCATCTTCCTTTCCACTATTTATGAGGGTTGCTTTGCAATTTTACATTTATCTCATTTTTGACAATACAAGTATGAATATCAGTTATACTTTTGTTTAGAATTGCTTTTAGTTTGAACAAGTTTCAATTGTTTCATTGAAACAAATATAATTAGGAGGCTTTCTTTTAAAAGCAGGAAGAAAACCCACAGTCCTTTTGACTGAATGTGAAAGAAACCTATACAGACAAAGCAGAATTCTTTTTGTACTAACAGCACAATTTTCTTAATTTAACATTGTGCAAATAAGAATAGAGTTACCAAAATGTACAGTGGCTCTTTACAAGAAATACAAATAAATCAATAAGTGTATAATAGAATGAATATTGGGATTAACTACAGATACGGTTTTCCTAGGGCTTCTCTGACACATGGAGAAATGCCTGATAACTGATGAAGTGGAGAGAGAAGGAAAAAAAAGAGAAAAAATATATGCAAAGCCACTTGGGTAGAGTTATGCAAATGACCTTATCAGGGCAAGCAAAAGGCTCCTCCATTGTGCCTGCCAATTAGGAAATAGCAGCTATGGACATACTCAGCTCTCTCTTCCTGAGGAGATGCAGCTTTAGCCTGTGATGTTGGTAACCACACCATGAAAGGAGATTAAAAAATTGTCTCTTTTATGTCTTTTTAAGAGGTTGGCAGAGATGCTAAACGAATCCTGGACAGGGCAAGCACCCTGATAGTATCCCAGTACCATTTTTTCAATTTCATATGGGTTCTAGCAAACCAAGAGAGCAAAGAAACCGCTAGGCTTTCACAGGGGTACAGAAATAGTCCCAGATTTCTTTGAAGGCACTGGTGTCCCTCCACCCTGACTCCCATTCTGAAGAAAGAAGGGGAAAAGAAACACTTCGTGCTGTTCAGCCCAACTCAGCCTGCATTGAGCAGGCATTAACTGGTCTCTCATTCAACATTCAGCAGGGTATAATAAGTTCCTGGTCAATATGATGTGTTCATGAGGATTTTTCATAGCTGGGGTTTGACTGTGCCCAAATTGTCTGGAGGCAGCTGGAGGGTACGGTCAGATGAATGGGTCAGCTGAAGTGTTACGCGCTGGATTGAGTGCACACCCTGAGAGTGCATCCAGTGTGTTAATGCTGCTTTATTTGAGTTGCTGCTTCCCAGGCTTAAAAGATAACTGTGTGAGCAGCATTACTTAAGCAAAAGGGCAAAACCTGAAAAAACAGTGTGATCTTTCTGCATGTTAAAGCACAGCAGCATGCCAAAATAAGAACCCAAACATTTTGTCTTTCTCTCCTCATCTCCATAGTGAGATGAGAGAGAGAACATCCTGGGTGGAAGAACAGGATTCAGTGGAGGGTAATTGGGTTGGCAGAAATGTGCGTGCACTAGAGCTGCCAGGGTGCAGGCTGTGGGACCAACCAACCCAGTAGGAAGCTGCAGAGAGAGGCATTCCTCAGTACCCAACAAATCTCTGAGCCTTGAAGGTCTTTCTTGTTGCATGGAGATGCAGGCTGTGCAAAAAAATCAACTCGGGCCTTCAAAACAATCAGTGAACTGAAGTGGAGAGAGAACTAGAAAGTTTGATGCAGAGGAGCTGTGCTCCCTCTGTCCCAGTCAGGGTCAACACTGCATCTGCCTCTGTGAACAGTACAGTCTGGCAGCTGTCTTCATGTATGTATCCTTGGCAAAAAACAAAAACAAGAGAAAAGGAACTATGTCTCAAGAAATGCTGGTACTTTGTGTATAGCTTTGGGCTAAGTTCTCTGCTGATTTGCCCTCTGCTGTGAAAATCCCCTCCCTGGACACAAAACGGAAGTGACAACAATATGCCCAGATACACAGAAAAGTCTTGGTGTGCAGTCTTGGGCTCTTTGGCCTTACTAATGCATCTCTCAGCCTGTTCTTCTAGATCCCTTCTTTGTTGTTAGGTTTTCAAAATCTTTTTTTTTTCTTCAAAGCTAGTTCCTATATGGAGTTTTTAATATCCCTTACTGAGAACAACCTGTTTCCCAGTATCATTTCTCCAGGTGAGCTATTGTTATAATTGCTGTTAGGATGCTGTTTAGCAACAAAGGGGAGGCAGTGAAACGACACTTGTTCTGCATGCCAGCCCTTCTCTTACACATAGAAGCTCACTTATAGTTCTGGGAGAGAAGGGGGGAAAACAGAATAACAGTGCTGTGATTTTTTTTGTTCAACGCATGCTGCTCACTGCTTGTTTTCTTTCTGATAACACCAAGGTATTTACGTGCAAACAAAAGACTCCTCTTGCCGAATCAGCCTCCTCCTCCTCCTCCTACCTGATTCCGTCAGCAGAGTTGCAAAAGCATGACTGTGACAGCACTAAATGAATAAGGGTGAGGTTGGGCTGACAAAAGAAATCTCCTCTTCACACGGTGTGCACACCTCAGGGGTGGTGGGGCAAATAGGAAATCTAGAAAAAGTTCAAAATGAGGCATCAGCAGAACATCTTGTTAAAAATTAATCATTATGTTTCCTTTTGTGAATTAATCTTCAAGTGAAGTAGTTTTTCAGGACCTAGATTAACAAATTTGGTCAGAGCAGGGAAGAGACAATATTGAACAGGACCAACCTAACAGTTGCCCATTCCAGCTGCTTCAGAGGAAGGTATAAGAAAGCAATGCTATAATTTATTAAGGAATAAACCAGCACACAAAGAAACCTTTTTCTGAATTTCCATTCTTTGGTTATCCAAACACCTGAATAACAAGGGTGTAAATCTTTCCTGAAATTGCATTCATGTCCTCAGAAACTCTGCATGGTGTCAAACACGGAGGACTGTGTTTTCATGAGCATACAGTATTTGAGTCCATATGCTCTATGTTTATTATCTGCCAGAGTGGTGTGAGACATCTAGAGTCTGCAGATTTTTTCAGGGCTTCACGGGAAAATTTTTGGCACTTTGCATTCCCTAATGTCATTTTGTGTGAAATTGCTGAAGAAGACTTCTCCCCCTGCCTCAAATTGACAATGTGCCCATGCCTGCATTACTGTACCATGCTGTCAGTGCTAAGCCAGTTGACCCCAGTCATGTGAAAAAATCAAAATCACGTTAATAAGCAAAGCATTTCAGAAGAGTAGTTTTCCACTTGTAGCTTGTTAAGAAGAAAGGAAAGACTTGGAATGTCAACTTGCTTTGCACTGACAACATGTATCTTTTAGCTTAGTAATTTCTGTAATGTAGGAATTAATAAAACAGGCATGAAGAGAAAAGTTAGGGAAACCTGAAAAGTTAGGTTAGAAGGTATCCTTTCTTCAAAACGTAGTTCACTATTCTTTCCTAATGTGCATGTTTGCTTCCTGCCTTCTTACTTCTCAAGTCCGTCTTCCTACTCGCCCCACTCCCTGCCGTCTCCCACTCATACACATACATGCACACTTTGATCCAGAGCCTGAGAAGCTTACAAGCTGTGCAGTCCTGTTGCAATCTGGATCTGACTGCTGCGCTGTAGTTACCAAGAAACTTCCCTTCCTCTGATCTAGTACTGAACAGCATTTCCAAAAATTGCTATTGCTGGTACAGTTGGCAAAAACAGCTTTCATGGGTACTTAATTTGTGACAGTTGGCTCAACCAAAGAGAGGATATCCAGGCAAGTATTTCTTCGTAGGACAGAAGATACCACATCAGGGATGGCCAAGTTCAGACAAGTCCAGGCACATGACCAGTAGGTCCAAATGGTGGATTTTTAAAAAGATGTTCCATCTTGTGCAAGTTGGTTGTGAATCATCTTCCCAGGAGAGCAGAAACTTGAGATGATTTGGAAGTTATGATACAAAAGAATGAAGCTAAACTGGTTTGGACTTTGTAAACCAAACAAGTCTTGAAGCATTGGAAGATTAGAAGAGAAATTACTACTTTATAGAGACACCTCTGTTGCTTTCCTGACTTCAATGTGTGAATAGAACGTGTCAATAGAAGTCCTGTGTGAACAGGTACACCTACAAATCTGGATTTCTGCAACAGATAAGATATGTAATTTGACAAGTGTCCTTCACAGAGCTGGCTGAAATTTGCCAAAATATGGGGCAGCACTGCTATGAAAATTTTAATTAGACAAGTTGATGAAAAAGTATTTCAACTACATTTTCACGTTATCCACTTAGTAAAGAGTGTATGAGGATTCCAGTAGTTTCAGTTGGTTCCCAGGGGGACCAGCATTGTATGCACACCATCATGCTGTTCACTTTGCTTCTACATTCAATCCCTTCCCTCTCCTCTCTGTTTATATTGTAATGTCCTCCAGGCAGGGGCTCCTCCTTATTCAATGTTTTGTACTACCTGGCACAACTGTCAGCCATATAGAGGAGCCATTAGATCTTATTAAATATTTTTGGCAGGTGATATAATTTGGTTCTCTTTCACAATACTTAAACTAAGAAAAATAAGGTTGCTACCCCTCACCCCTTCAAAAGCGGGGGCACTGTTAGTGGGACTGAGAGGTGTAACTTTCTCACCCCTCCCTGCTGTCACAGCTCCACGGCCGATCCTACCTCAGCTCTGGGACTCCCAGCTGCAGCACACAATGCCCCTCTCAAGGGACAGAGGTCCCCTTTCCCCCAGCACATCTGCAGTAGTTTGTTGGAGATAGCAAGCACAGGAATGGCTGTCCTTCCTGTGGGAAAGGAAAGGTGGAAAGAAGGACAGCACAAGATAGCTTCAGTGATGTCAAGGTCACTAGGTGTCTATACTAGCGCAATAAGTTTACAGAGTATTAAGAATTGTGAATCTGTGATGGTATCAGTTACTCATCATTACTAGGTATGCAGTCTGTCTCACAGCACCTTTACCTTTGCAAGAAACCTGAAAAGCAGGATGAGACAGAACCTCCTTGTGAATTATCTCATCCATTTGTTTTCCTTTTCATTCAAAGCTTGATCCCCTACTGGAAATGCGTAGGTAAATTATTTGCCTCTATTGACATTACAATAATTTTTCCAGCCCTGGAAGCAAGCCTTTCTCAGTGACATCATCAAGATTAAACTCAAGTAATACAGCGAGCCCATGCATTTTTCAGTGACGTGACATGTTCTATAACAATACTAGCTGAAGCATTTCCTCCCTTCTCTGTCGCCACATCCAGCTGTTATTCTTTTTGCAATTTGCCACCTCCCTGCCAGTTGTGTTGACCTAACTGTTAGTAAAATTGTGCTCTTAATCAGCTCAGAAAGCTGATCTGGCAGAAACCAATGTACATATATACTTAAATACAGATTACCTTTCTCATCAAGATCACAGCATAGCTCCTCCACCAGTTGCACTGGCACATCGAAGGGGTGGCCAGAAAAGAGGACTAAGTCAGCACTGCCACTGAACGCTACATATTGTCGGAGCTGTGGCCTGAAAGGAGCTGGTTTGAAGGACAGTATAGTGATTTCAGACATCCCAGCGCTGAGATAGAATTTATCATCTTTGTTCTGGCTCCTTCATACCAGACAGAATAATAGAAAGGGATTTCAATATACCCAGTTCAGGAGGGGGGATATTTCCCTCAAGCACAGGACGCCAGCAAGACACCTCTGAAGCCGGAGGGGAGAAACTGGAAGTGTATTGCTGAGATCTGAGGCTGTCACAGAGAGGTAGCTGTAGCTCACACAACTGTGTATCTGCACTGCAGTGAGAGGTGAGTTGGTGTAACAGCTGCCGAAGCATTTGCTGAAGCCATAGTACTCGCAGACCTCAGCATGAACTAGCTACTGTGGTGTCAGGCAGGCTGTGCTGAACAGGCAGCGTACGCTCAAGCCCTTGTTGTGGTTGGCACCTCAGGGAGCTAGTTCAGAGGGCACCCCAGGGATCACTGCAAGTGCTGCAGCCGTGCCTCTGACTGCAGGATGCACATGTCTTTGAGCGACACAGCACAGCATCCTAGCTCCAGTCTGACAAGCTCCCAGACAGGATCTTGCCTGCTGTCCCAATTAATAAAGTTGATTTCTGATTCCTTGGGCAATATTTTCAAGTGGCCCCAAATAGAAGTAATGCCTCAACTTTGTGAGACTCACACAGAAATAGTAAGTGGAAGTTGGTTTTTGGGGGGCCTAATATGAGAAGTTAGTGGGTATGCTGACTAGCTTCAGAGTAAGCAGGAGTTAAATCCTGGAGAGGAAGCAGTTCTCAAGCTGCAGCAAAGATAATCATGATAATTTATCATCTGATAATCAAAGAGCACACACTTAATTTGTTCTCATTATCAATGTATTTCAAGCACAAGTACCTTA
Source organism: Haliaeetus leucocephalus (assembly GCF_000737465.1). Classification (NCBI taxonomy): domain Eukaryota; kingdom Metazoa; phylum Chordata; class Aves; order Accipitriformes; family Accipitridae; genus Haliaeetus; species Haliaeetus leucocephalus. The sequence continues at coordinate 2,040,016 of NW_010972909.1, forward strand.
GTACAAGAAGCCTTTCTCTGCACAAGTTGCACTGGAATTGTAGAGATAAAGGGCCCCATGCAAATGCAATGCAGTTACTTCTTCTGTATGGGTGATGTGTTGTAGTGCAGTTTGGAGTCCATTGCTGAGGCCTCCTTGTGCCCCTGGATGTGGAAAAGGACCCCCGGCATCTAGACCTGTTGTTTTAAGCACTTGACCTTTCTCTAGGACAGCAGTGTCTTCTTGGAGAAATGACTGACAGTTTGTAAGACCTGCAGGGATTTGGTTCATTAAGGAACCATCAAGAAATGAAGCTTAATCTGGAGTTCTTAGCCATGTCAGAACTCTGGTTTGCGGCATCTTGGAAGCGGGAAATGTCTGCAGCATGCTAAGAGCGGGCTTTTACCTCCAAAGCCCAAGATGTGGTTCAGAACTGACTATAGCGTGCAGTCTCCAGAGCTGTAATTTGCACCATTTCCCCCAGTTATTTAATATTTAATGTCACCTCAAGGCAGGTCTTTGCATAAAGCACAGAACTCATATACTAGTGGATTGAAGCAGGCTTTTATAGCCCTCCTGGATTAGGAATCTGAAGGAGAATGACTGCATAAGCAAGAGACAGAGGTCCAAAAGTGAAATCAGTTACAGTAGAAGTATGACATGCTTTTACCACATGCTGGTGGTAAAATTTTCTCTACATTGATTTGCTTAATGGTTACAGGCAAAGTAAGCCATGGTTCTGGCTGTGCTGCCAAAATCTTTTACAGTAGCAGCACAAGTGCAGCTGCAGCTCGCAAGGCTTCGAGCCCCAGTGCTGAGGAAGCCAACAGATGACATCTTGCTGTCACAGCGTAGACTGTTCTGTAGTGGAGCTGGCCTCGCGTTCCCTGGAAACAGCTTGGAAAACATGCTCTTTGTGTACACGCTCCCCCCTCCCCAGCTCTCACAATCACAGTTGAGTTAGGAAATAAAGTCCCAGCCAAAATTCCTCAGGGGAAAGGGACCCGACTTCTTCAGGATGTGAGCCTCTGAGAACAAAATCTCCTTGTGAGAAGAAAGCAGTTTCTTAATACAGGAGGATTACAATGTCTTGCTATGTTGTTGGTGGTGTTTTGTTGGCATGTGAAACTGAAATTTCAAAACTTTCCACTTTATTCAGCTGTACAAAAAAGGCTTCCTGACCTCTCTCTCCCAAAACAGTAGCATCACCTCTAAGTTTGCAGCCACTGGAAGATTGAGGTGACCTAGCGGATGATAGGTTAAAGTGATAAATTGCTGAAAGGAACCATCTTAATTTTAGCAGCTGTATTCGTTGCAGCTAGCAACTATTTCTTCAGTTTTTCACATCTCAGTGGAAGATCAGGTACCTAAAACCAGAGCTTTCAGTTCCATCACCAGCATTACTGCCATATACTGTAAGCATGGTAATAATGTCAGCACCCCTCTCCGCTGTACAGCAATTAGGCAGCAGGCAAAAGACTTAAGTAAAACTAATGTAGGTCAAGACTACCAAGATCAATTTAATTCTAATTACTTACAAATCTTCAACACCCCAGTCAGGGATCAAGGCCATATTGTGTTAAAAGAAAGAAACAACGCGTATTGACAGTTCATTCTAATATGTTACCTTAAAATTACTGTTGCCAGGATGCACCATATAAGTGACAGAAGTGGGAAGGAAGAGTCAGTGTTAAGGACGTAAAGATGCTCTGCATTTGTCCAGTTGTAAAGAGGAGCAGAATACAGTTCCTGGATTTGATCCCTCCTATCACAGATTTGGTCTATGGGCAGGTGTCCAATGACTGTGCCTCACATCTGTAAAACAGATATAACAATCTAATCTGTCTGCAGTTGAAAGGCACTGCATAGTGTAAATGTGCTTGTATTACTGATGGTAGTATCAGCAGTGGCTGTATCCAGTGCAGGAGAACTGTAAAGAATGTTTGTTAGACCTGAATTTTGACCTGGATTAAGATAAATTAGTTTGAAACAATAAAGAGTTGCTGAGAAGAAGATTAAAGTTTTTATAATCTCCTTGACTTCTACTTGCAAACCTGCTTGCTTCTGGCAGCATGGTCTTTTGAGTTAGCTAACTCGTGCTATTGTCAGGGCTCAGCTAGTTTTGTTTAGGATATAGTTTTTGCACATACAAGGAAAAAAGCAACAGAAGACATTTCTTTCAGCTCCTTTTGGAAGGGAGCAGTAGGAAAGCAATGTCTGCTCCATGGAAAACGGCCAAAAATTGGTTGAGAAGGAGTCATGAGTGGATTAAGACTATAACTGGGAGCAGATCCAAACCAACATTTCCCCATCCCCCTGCCAGCTGCTTGTGTTGCACAAGCCTCTGTGGTAGGAATCCATTGGTCACCTGCCTTCTCTGCCTATGGGCACAACATGAGCAAAGAGAGGGGTCATCAGGGACCCAAGCAAGTTCTTTCCTGAGTGCAGCAACCGCGGTAGCAGCTGAACGGCTGTAGTCAGCTGAACGGCATTGTGCTGTCCGTGGCTCACTGACTCACTGTTATGCTCTGGCCTTCTCTGAATGTGGTGCCCAGATGCAAAAAAACAGCGTTCACCCTGCCCTGGAAGGAGAGCTCTTGTCAGGCTTCTAGGAAGGTTTTGCAAACAACACGAAAGGAAGCTGGAGCAGTTCTGCGCAGTTCTTGAAAGCTCTTGGACATGGCTCATGGGATGAGTGCCTAGAATACAGGCTGGTCTTTTCATCACCTCTGCGGTTGCTCGCTTCTTTGGCTGGTAGCTTTTCCCTTCAAGAACTTCAGACGCTGGCCACTTCAGCACACATACCAGCACCATTTATCTAGACTGGTTTGCCCCGTCCTGGGTGAATTCTCTTTTCAGGCCACGAACTGCCTGTCACCAGCAGGTAGACTGCTCTGGCATTATAACATTTTCTGTGACTGATCTCAAAATGCGGCAGATCACAGAGGAAAGAGGGCTACATCCTAAGGTCCGCTTTTTCTGCAAGCTGACTCCAGATAATGCAGGTGGAAACAGAAAGGAGAGAGGTGGCTGCTATGGGTCAAATACTGATTTCAGTTACAAGAAATGCAGCACAACTGGCCATGTTAAATGACTGGGGTTGCACTTGAGGCTTTATTCTGACATCAGGTACAACTCTAAGGACTTCAGGAATTGGTCTGCAGTGTTCAGGGACTTTTCTGACTGTTGCTGGGGCAGGGGGTCTTAGACATAGCTGAGTAATTTTGTGTTAGAGAGTTACTTCATTTACTAACCTGTATCTGCAAAGAAAAGGGTTCAGCTATAGCGTGAGAAAGAATATGTTCTTCATGTTGAATTGTGTAGAGTGTGGCCTTTCCTCCCTCCTTTCCCACTTGCACAGACTTCAGATTTTGTGGGGTTTTTGTACTGGTGACTTCATTTGCCATCATTCATCAGTGAGCTGTCTCAGCCCAGCAAGCTAATTTAGAGTCCTGCTTGTGCATCTGATCAGCAAATGCAAACCATGTGTAATGTCAGCAGGTCAGGGGAGGTGATGGAACATGGAATTTTCACCTCAGTTCCAGAAAGGGCCATAGTTGCTTCCAGGAAGCTGAGCTTGGCACTGGGTGTGGGGAATTGAAAAGATTTATTTCCCTGTATGGGAGCTTAGAGCTTGATCATTCTAATCAAGCATTTTCCAATCAATATGTTTCTTATGGGCTTTCCAAAGGCTGCATTAGAAAACCAATTTTATTTATTTTATGACCCTGAAGCCCTAAGGGATTCAGGTGTGTCAACTTCCCAGGGTCTCTGTACAGACAGTGAGAAGGGCTGTGTCGCAGGGCACCACGCTAGCACAGTCAGTGTGGCAGAAATCCGGCCCAGTGCTTCACTGGGTTTGTTTCTATAGATGTCTGCGTGCACAGAGGCCCCAGAGCAGACACGGTGCATGGAGCATTACCCGCACTTGTGCTCTGCCTCTAATACCCTGTTCAACAGGACAGCGGGAGACATGAGCCTGTGCCTTTTATTTCAGATTACTACTGAAAAAGCTGTTTTGCCCTCTGTTCCCAGCAATGTAGGAAGCTTCCCAAAGCCTTGTCATTTTGATTACTGGCAGTTTCAGACCTTTTTAAAGGACACACAAGCCTCACTGGGGTCTCTCTTCCTGCCCATCACATGACTCCTCTGTTCCCTAGCCAATGTTTTTTTTCCTTAACAAGACCTGTAAAGGTCCATTTTCCTCTGCTGCCATCCATTTCTCTTGTACCAGTTTGTACTTACCTCCCAAATAATTGTCTCTGAGGATTAGCCAGGATTAACCTTTTCCTCCTTTTCTACCTTTGCTTATCTCTGGGCCTTGAAACTGCAGAGCCAGCTCTCTACTATAGGATGAGGCAATCCCTGCAGGCCAGCAGCAATGAACAGCCACTGCTTCTCCACTACCTGGCTCACGTGGCACCTGCTGGAAAGAGCAAGTGGTCGTGCACATCACCACACACCAGACCTCTGTCCCCTACTTGTAACAGCAAGTGCACAGACCGCCAGCGATACAGGGTTTATCCTGTGGTAGGGCTGCATCTTCCACACGTGTGCCAACCCAAGAGCAGTCCCAGAAGGCACTTATTTAGGCTGTCCATCTGCATGGGGTTAGCTAAGTACGCCACAGCTCTCTGTCACCCATTCCCCTCCCGATAGAAAGGCTTCCTGAGAAAGCAAGGTCCTTAATCTTCCTGCCTTTACCTTCCGTAGCAGAGGTAGTCGTGAAGAGCTGCTGAGCGCCCTGTGGGTGGGAGCCTGCCAGCGCTGGTAGCTATAGGGAAGGCATTTGTGGCAAGAGATCGGTGTGGCAGCTCCAGCAGAGATAGCATAAAATTTCTGCCTCAGGACCACCTCAGCACCCAGATTGGGCTTTAATTTGAAACCCCTTCAGCATGATTGGCATGCTGCTGTTGAGCTCAGTGCTGCAGCCCTTCTCGGGGAGCAGCATGTCGTGGTTTGTGCTGTCAGGTTCAAGCATGATACCAGAACAGGGCCCCTGGTCTGCAGCAACAATCAATGCCTTTGAACAGGGAACCAGAAAGCAGCAGAGACAGCACCGCGGGAGTATTGAACCATAGTCATTTGAAGCAGCTGTGCAGCATTTTGTACTTTCGAAGCATTTCAGATGTTAACTGGCCAAGCGCCATGACACCTCTTTGCATTTTGGTAGTCTGGATCTCCAAACAAAGAAGTGAGACAGGAGGGGACTTTTAAAAAGTTGCTCTGGCAGAGCCTGGGAGAACGATTTGAATCTAATCCTATGTCTTTCCTCCAGACCGTGTTGCCTTTATACAGAAATGAAGAGAAAAACACAACCTCATGCCCCCCTCCTGCTTGACATACACCATCATATTCAGAACCACACATTATGCTTTATGGGTAACATGGAAGAATTTTGTTAATTAGTAACAAAAAAGGGAGCTTCAGTTCCTAAAGAGCTAGTTGGTAGCAGACACTCCAGTCTTCTGAACTTCTCCAGCATTGTTTTCCCACTAAAGGCTCAAGTACTGTCCTATAGTCAGAGCTGGCCTGCCTGATGCTGCCAGTGATGATGCATCTGTCCCTGGGCGTTTGGAAACTAGCTGCTGATTTGCGTGCGCTGGCCCCTTTGCTGTTTGCCCAACTGCGCTAAGTAGTTTTCAGCGTGGGAGTGAGAACAATTCTGTCTGCCCTGCAGAAAGCAGGCATAAATGAGAGGTCTGTCTTTACCCCCTTCTCGCCTCATCATCCTGACTGCTAGGCAGCCAGGCGTAAGGATGGAGTGCCCGGCCAAAGTGGAACAAAAAGTTAGACGAAACTTACTGTGAATGCTGTTTCCGTCCTGCATGCTGTCGTGTGGCTGCGTCCTCATATCGAAACGAAAACGGAACAGCAGCTCTCGGTGGCACTGTATATCACACTTTGCATTGGATTTGTGTCTTCAGGTTGTTCCAAAATGAGTCAAGGTGAAAACAGCCTATGGTACATTATACTTCACATTTTAGATATATGTTACATACACTGTACATAGCAACTCATACTGTAAAACACATACCCTGTCTTCCAAAGCAAAGAAGGAGATGCTGAATATGAGTGCTTTGCAAGATTCAAGGTTGGATACATCTCTTCAAAAAGCAAAGTTGTAACCCCACCAGAAGTTTGTGGTCAGATGTAAATATTTCTGGTGGTGTAGTTTTATGTGCAGAAGGTTATACTAGGTGAGCAGAGCACTCTGTTTTTCTAACCTCAAAGCATGACCATGCTTAAGTTTCCTGATGGGCTTACTGTCAAAAAGAGTGAACTTTTTAGAGACCATCAGCTTAAACTCCTCTTCAACAGACCAGTACATTCTGCTGCATCTGTGTGTGCGCACATGTGTGTATATGTGTAAGTAAGTGCCTGAACATACATAAACAATTTTACTTGAAGAAGAGATGTAAATTACCCCATCGTCCCCTCTTCATTGTACTTGGTTTTGCTGCACAAGAATAGAAAGGAACAGAGAGTGGATTTCTTCTGCAGTCCAGATGGTTATCAGCATGTGCCCTAGAGCATGAGAACTGAACACTCTCACCATTTATAAGGCAGCTAGTGTAACAGGTGTTAGAAGCAGGACTTCAGGTGAGGAATAAGCAACAGAAGGAGATAATCTATTAAGACACCAGTGCACTAGCCTGTGGCATTAGAAAGGTGAGCACAAATTTTGCTCCCTGTTTAATGCATATGAAGCTGTTGGATTATAAACGTTGGTCTATAAATTATTGTATTTTACTCTGCTGGAGGTGGTGCTTGGAAGCTGACAGAAGGCAGACTAGAGAATACGCTGGATCTCGCAGAGCCAGACTCTGGTGGTTTACATGGCTTTGTCTTTGCTTTCAGCTATTGAGTTCAAGAAGTTTTTGTTGTTGTTTATCTTTACACTACGCAGATAGGGAGACCAAAGTTGGGAATGCTTGCCAGATTTCAGCCAGCAGAGCAATGGCAGAGATGAGAGCAGAGCCAAGTCCAACTCCTGGGTCAAAATTCACCCTCTGAAGTCTGTGGCCGCTCTGGCCACTGAGAGAGCAGACTGGGAGAAAGGCAGCATCCCCTGTGTTTGATCCACACCTACTGAAAGCAGCAAAGCCTTCCCACTGATTTCAACAGTCAGTTCAGCAGGCAAAACTTTGTCCTCATTTTGTAACACAGCACTCATTTTCCTCACTTTATTCTGCTTGGTAAATATCTTTGTTAGTTGAAGACAACGCTGTTAGCTTTCACAGAGAATAAAACTGGAGAGATAAAAAGAGCCCATTTTCCTCCACCGTGGGCATGACAATAAAAGAGAAGATGGAGAGGGGAAAAAAAGAAACAGCATCCAAAAAAAGAAAAATTGTATAAGCAGGATTAGTTTTTCTTTCATGGAGAGTATAGGAAAGCATTTTCAGGACCTACTGATAGCTATGTATGCTGTGCTGTAAAATCCCTTCAGCTGCAAAGCCAACCCTCTCATGCCCTTGTTTTCACAAAACCAACTGCTTCTTTTTAAGAAAGGGCAAAGAAGGTGGGATACAAGTTTAGTAAATGCTGTACTGCACATGAAAGAATTATTTTTTGAACGACTGCTTCTGAACCACTTTCAGAAACACTGGTCTGCACCCTCAGAAAAGCCTCCTGTGACTGAACTGGTTCAGCCTCACAAAGCAAATGGGCATGCAGTGGAGGCAGGCAACTAAAGAGGGGTTTTTTGGAGAAGCTAACTTCCCAGGAAAGTGGCAGGACAGGAAGGGAAGGAAATGAGAGAAGAGGCAATCCATCTACGGAAAAGCAGTTAACTTATTTTATGGCACTTTATATCTTCCAAACACAATGTGAGTATTTAATTATGGTATCACCCCATGGGTGGAGAGAAGTGGCATGTCCACCTGCTTACTTTAGCAATAGCCAAACTGAATTAGAAAGGCTGTTTGCTGATTCTCAGTAACTAGAAGCCAAGTGGTCCTAGGTCATACTACTTTGGGGCTTTTCTCACAAGCTTCGGAGATGCTGCTGAAACCCAGCAGAGAACTGATTTGCAGTGTGAAGCGTTGGGCCCATTTCAGAGTTGCCAGCACAGCACATGTGGCTTGTCCCAGTCTGTGCAGCTTATTTGGCTGTTCTGGGTCTAGCGTGGATCAATCTAAACCTCTCTTTAGATATGGTACTTTTGTATTAGTTGAATGGAAGGCAAAAATACACTGCCACCAGCACATGGGAAACATTGATCTATGTTTGTACAGGGAGTGATTTATTTATTACACGGTTATCTATAAGGGAGCGTGCCCCTCATGTGAAGTTATCATATAGCTCTGTCCATGTCGGTCTGATTTTCCCAGTGATGTTTTGTTTTGTTTCATGCCTCATCTTGTGAAGTGCATATCAGGAGTCCAGTTAGCTTTCCACATGACAGTGCTCCTTTGGGCAATTTATTACTTGTATGGCATGGCAAAAGGGGAGGCAAAAGAAACCACACATGAGCATTTCAAGCACTCCTCAGATGGTCTTTTAAACACTTTCATATGTTGTGGTCTGGCTGCATCACATCTGACTTCTTTCTCTTTTAGCTGCAGTCAATGTGCATGCTGCCCAGAAGCAGCCTGGGGTCTGGAGTGTTTTCTGCAGGAATAGCCCCGTATTCAGCAAAATATGAACCTCACTCTGGCATCTTAGATGGCAGTCACCATGTCTCTGAGCAGATCTACACCTCACCCCAGTCCCTTCAAAAAGAAAGGTCCTACAGAAAACTCTGACCCCAGTAATCAGACCCTAATTCAATATGGGAAAGAGAATTTAAGTCCTTCATAAATAAATAAATGTTACTTCTTGTTTCTGTGTGGCACATAATACTGTGCTACAGGGGCAGTTGAAAGCCAATGGAAATTCTTGCTGCTGTCACGCAGACATCCCTTCCTTAGGTCAGCTCTGACCCATTCTCAGGCTCGATCTCAATTCCTTTTCCGACTGAGATTCAGTTCTGTATGCAGCTGTGGCTCTGGGACTTTCCAAAGCTGCTGTCTGGGAATCTGGCATAGCAGCAGAATGCAGTTCACTGCACGTGACCTCTTGCTAAAACAGAAAAAAGGGTTGCCTATCTGTTAAAGAAGTAAAAACCAAAAAAAACCAGAGTGGTACAACTCTCCCAGGTTTCTTTTAGTGCTTGGTAGAAGGAGGGTAATCAGATCTCGGAGAATGGTGTGCCAGGAAGGAAATTTCTTCCCATGCGTAGCATACAATCAGCCAGGTGCAATATGAGGAAGGGAGGTTCGTCTTCCTCTGAAGCATAAGGTATTAGCCCCTGCCAGAGGCTGTGTACCAGAGATCTGATCAGATACAGCAAATTTTATGTTCCTATGCACAGTGTGAAGCTTTCATTTCTACGCAACACATTGTAGCAAGTCAAAGAATGAGTCACCTCGCAAGGGGGAAAAGGAAAGAAAGCTTTTATCTCCCAGTGGATTGGAGATAATCTCTCTACCTGTGTATAAACAGCTCTTCACCATGCTGCCTTTTCGCCAGGGGAAGGAAGCTGTTTTAAATTTGTCTGTAAAACAGATACTGAATTGTCACACCTCCCAAGCCTCTCTGCCTGGGCCCAATAAAGGTAGCAGGCAAAAGGTCTTTGACTTTCATGGTAACTTGATTGGGCCCCTGTGAGTAAACACAGTAGTCTAGGCTGTATATGCTGTATGAGCTGGCTGGGAGAAAGGGATTGCCAGATTCTCCTTGGAGGCCTGGAAAATCTGTGCCCAAACCGAACATATCTGCTATTGTACTATAAAATGGCATACCACTCTTATGTGGACAGAGTTACATTGGTAATGTTTTATCGCTATACAGGAAACACAAGCTAAAGCAGTGCTAAAGGTGCCACAGCCTCAGTGCTTATTTTCCTCTCCAGTGTGGGAATGGCATCTGCTAGTGTAACGGCATCTGCAGGAGTGGTGGGCCAGTCTGAATACACCTTTCTCAACCATACCCACACTGATAACCACTTACAGACACACTGCTGTGGAGGCTGTATTAAGCAGCCCCTCTTTACAGACCCCAGCCACCTAGAGGGAAGTATAGCCATAGCCCTCCTGCATCTGACTACTTTTCATTATTCTTGATCGGTGATCACTTTACAAGGGGCATGAAGAGAGACCACGCCTCTCTTCTATGAAAGGATATGCACCGAAGATGGATGGGGCCAAGGACTTTGCCTCATGCCTACTCTGCACCTCAGAAGGAGCAGCTGGAGGAAAATCCCATTTCCCAGTGGAAACCTGGAATGAAATAATGGCCTAGAAGCTTTTTTCAGTATGCTGAGGCAGTTCTTGTTTCTCAACATGTCACAGATAAACCAAGGTGCCTAAACTAATGAAGTATTTCACAGTCCAGTGCTTAGAGTAATTCTGCGTCAACGTGACATTCCTCTACTACACCTTCCCCTGAGACTTTGCACATGATGGTTTGGGGAGAAAGGGGGATTCACTGATGTTTGCCTATATTCTCATGCCTTGTCTCAATTTGGTAACACAGTCGTGGTCTCTTCCTGCCACAGGTTTGCAGCCAGTTTACTGGAGCAGGGATGATGTGGCACAGTGGCTCAAGTGGGCGGAGAAGGAGTTTTCCTTGAGGCCGATTGAGAGCAACACTTTTGAGATGAACGGCAAGGCTCTGCTGCTCCTGACCAAAGAGGACTTTCGATACAGGTCTCCTCATTCAGGTGAGGATTATTGAAAAGAGAGAGGAAGCTGCAATGAAATCTGGAGAGGGTCAGAGGAGGAAACGGTCACATTTGTTGGGGTGGAGTGGACAAAGGGAGGAGAGGGAGGACAGAGGCATTTGTATGAGACAAGGACAAAAAGGACAAGGGGGGAATGAAATCCTGATGCACCTGAGTTGTGGGAAGATTTGAATGCGAATCCAAACCCAAACATCCAACCTGTTTCTAGTTAAAACTCCCTGCAGGACTCCCAGAAAGCAAGCTTCTCTGGCAGCACTTTGTGACTTCCAGCTCTTCCCTGTAAAGGCTTATCTTTTCAGAGACCCAACTACAGCAGCAAGTTAATCAAGTGCTCCAGCCTCTTAAAGAAGCCCATATTAGCATTTTGCCTCACAGTGGGCTTGGCTGATGTGCGGCTAAAAGTGACTGCAAAACTCCTCCCTAGGGGGACCTTTCCTCTATTTAACAGCCCCTGTGGGCTTTGCTTTACTTTACCATACTCTCTCACGTGCTGGAGTCCAGCCCAAGGCACAGCACAGACAGGTGTGTGAATCAGTCTGCCTATTGCTCAAATTATGTCTTCATTTATTCACAAAGAAGATTTAGAAATGTGTATGTTGCCTGCCTGTATTTATATCCCCTGCGGTCTGTGCTCCAGTTTTACAGTCAGAGCAAGCCTCTGCCCTCCTTTGTCAGGGATGTTTAACTAAATATGAGTTGTGAGCTTTTCTTTTGTGACCATACAAGGTACTCCTGTTAAATAGAAAGGCTCGTAATTCAGTCACCATAGGCGATCAAAGAGTTTGGACCAAGCGGTGACAGAATTGCTGTGAGGAGGCTTCCAGTGCAAGGCTCACTAGGTGCAGAAGTACAGCTAGTGCTGCTTGGATCCAGCAGATAAGCAAGCCATGGCACTAATTCTGCATCAAACTGCTTGGCAACTCCCTTGAATGCACCCCCAACAACCATCCTCCTGCAGAATCTGCCTCACAAACTGTGGCTTATGTTTAGTGTATAGGAAGTTTTTTAAGCATGTGCTTCAAATCCAGAACTAATTTTGTATGGAAGGAGATGCCAAACATCAATGTCTATTGCCAGTGTAATACAGTAGTGAAAACTGATGCCTAGAAATGTCTTTTTTAAAATTCTGGTACACCACTTTGAATAATTTCATTAAAAAATTATCCCTGCATAAGGCAAAAGGAGTATTGAAAGTGGGGATGTGGGCAAGGACTGTAAGGGACACCTTTATGTATCTTGTCTGCAACTCCCCTTATCATCCCAATGCCTTGCTGTCTACAGGTTATGCCCCTGCTCTTCCCCTTGTGTGGGCACTTGAAATGAGTAGGATTTAAATGTTTGTAGGCTGGAAATAGAGCATTCCCAGAGAAGAGCCTCTGGCTTGCAAATCCTCACTCTGTGCAGAAGGTTAAGCTCTTATTTGCCTAAATTTGGAATGCAATAACCAAACTAAAGGCCTCCTCCCTCGCTTTTTCTCTCCTCCTTCTCTCCAGGTATTCCCCACTGATAATAAAACTTTTAGAGGATATCTGAGTCAGTCCCTAAAAATTTAGATGACTGTAGGTAGAGGGACATTACCTCAACATTTCCAAGAAATTAACTATACGTGAAATTTAAGAACTATGAAATAATGTTTGCCATGGAGGCATTAAGTTTTTCAAGAGTGTAGCTACATAAAAGCTGTATCCTTTCCCCTCATGGTTAAAGAGAAGAACCGCATCCACTCCCCCCAGTGGTCCTAGCAATAAAGTGGGCTCACAGCCCCACAGCTATTCTCCTGTTTAGAGCTGGACAGGGAAGGGAGGCAGTGGAGGATGGAGAGAGTGAAAAATGCTTTTCATCTTAGTAGCATTACTGCATCTGGGTGGTGCAGAAGTGTAACTGTTTTGTTAGGTGAAAAAAAGACAGCCAGCTTTATGGACATGTTCACTAGTCTGTCAGGCCAAGTCAAAAGAGGTACAAATTTGCTACCTTATGCTTGGAGTGTTACAGCACTAGTTATGATTATGCCACTATTGCATTCAAAGATGCAAATTATGTGGTAAAATCACTTTTTAGCCTTTCATGTACTAAACATGGAAAAGGTAACTGGATTCTCAAAGCTTTGTTTTTAATTAGATTTTCAGGTATTCCAATCACCTTTTAAAAATGCCCTAAAGTCACTGCTGAGACAGTAAAAACAGCCCAGATGCTAAAAATAAAGGAAGCTGAACTATGGAAAGCAGGATGGCTTTAACTGTTTTATGCTAAGACACTAAACTTGCCCACTAATAGAGCATTGGCAGCTTATAGAGACAAGGGACAAATGGTGCACAGTTTACAATCTCATAGAAACAACTACTAAAAAAACCCCACACACCTGAGAAAGCTCTCCCAGAAAACCCAAGGTGTCCTAAGTGAAACTTTACTAAGTTCCTTTTCAGATAATATGTTATTGCTGCAACCTGTTCCTCTGTAATATGAGCAGTGACAAACAGAAGAGAGCAAGCAGAATTAAAAGTCCAGAGACTTCCTACCCTGTGTTGTACATTTTCACTTTGAAATGTGCAACATTATATCAGATAAAATGCAAGTACCTAAGTGTTTCATGTAGGTGTTGTTGGAGGAAGGGCATCAGTACAAGATGTAATACGTAAAAAGACACAAAATAAGCAGTTAGTCCATTGGTCTCCTAGATATTGTGGTGATAAGTTCCACTGAGGGAATGGTGGGGGGAGTGAGGAACAGCCTGCCTGCACCCCAAAAAGAAACAAGCATCTGGATCAATTCACAGAAGAACACGTCAGCTTGGTGCAGTGCAATTCGCTGCAGACGTTTCTGTGGAAGAGTGATACAATAGTAACTAACAGACTGTATTCACCCATACAGAGCACCCAAGTCCGCTGCATTTTGTTCCTTAGTCTGCATCATATCTGTGGTCTAATATTCCCTGTTGCAGTGAGCTCCATACAGATTCTAGTAGCTAGAAAAAACTAGCTTTGTGATCCCATTTGGGCTTTTCAGGAGTCCAACCTATGACACCAAGAGTGACATACGGAAGCTCCTAAGGTACCTATAGCACTCGAGTGTCTCCAGGAGTTGTCACCACAGCAAGGGTGTTCAGGGTAGTTAAATCTCTCAATTATTTTTAAGTCTTTGAGTCTCTCCCAAAGTAACTTCTCAAAGTGAGAGTTCTTTCTCCTGTGGATTTCGTAGAATGGAATGTCTTAGTAGCACGCTGCCTCTGGCCTTGAGACACCAGTGTTGCATGCAGAGGCTTTACAGCATCGTCTGTCTCCTCCCCCCATAAAGCCTAAGTTGTTCAGTAATTAAAGAAGAGCACCATCTTTGCTGCCAGCAACTCACTGCAGAAATCATAGGCTCTACATTTAAAAATTCTGCGTCCTAAGTTGTCTATCTAAAACACTGAGACTGTGATGAGAGAAGGTGGGACACTGAACTAACTACTGCTTGTAAAGGTTTGGAGCTCTTGGATGGGCAGTCATGTAGCCTGAAAAAAATTCTGTATTGGGGTAATAAAAGCCACATCTTGTCATTCTCCCATATTTCCACAGTCATACACAGAGGCGTGATATGCAGCTTTTCTTTTTCTTTTTTTCCGTTCAGGGAAGAACCTTGGAAAACAGTGAAATGTAGGATTTCACTGCAGGCATTTTTGGGTCGGAAAATAGCACCCAGGAGCCATGAGTTCATGCATCAGATGGCTAAATGTGTCTTCTAAGCAGTATGTAGGTTTTCATTTCCTTTTTCCTGCTGTTTGTCTTTTAGGTGATGTTTTGTATGAACTCCTTCAGCATATCCTGAAGCAAAGGAAAGCTCGTATGCTCTTCACACCTTTCTTCCACCCTGGGAACTCTATCCATGCTCAGCCAGAGGTCATATTGCACCAGAATCATGATGAAGGTAACTCTGTCTCATTCTTATGAGAGCTGCCATTATAGAGGCAAGTAGGGTAAGGCTGTAAGGAATTATGTCATTTTCTTGCTCCAAAGTTACTTAAATAAAGCTACTCTCCTCCCTTTGTCTCCACAGCTTTAGAACAATCAACTGGTCTAGGGAGTCAACTGTCCATTCTCCATTTATCTTCTATTATTTTGTCCTGTTTCCAAAGCCTGCTTAAAAGCTATGCCAGTTGCAGATTAAAAAAATACCAGAAAGCTTTATTGACCCCATTGATGCATTTTTCCTCACTCCCAATTAGGTAGACAAAGATGATTCGTGGACTTCTAGTATCCTGGTGATGCAACTAGATGCAATTGTTTGCAGAGCAAGGGAGAAGGCAGCCTCAGAGAGGAACATCTTAACTCAAAGTCACTTCAACTGACAATCTGTCATCGCATCATGCCAGAGTTCCTAGCACTAAGCCCATCTTGTTGCTCAGCTTTTGAGCTGATTGAGCAATTCATGTTGAAAGAAGTTTTTTTCTGCAGGTTTTCTCTCATTTTTACTTTCAGAATTACTTGCTTAGGTTATTAGTTAGCCTTCTAGTAGCGTCCACATATACCATGCCTGTCAGAGGTGGTAAAGAAAGAATATATATGTTTGTGGAATTGCAGATTTGGGCTTCTTCTTCTCATTATTAGTACAGATCAAAATGTAAGTGTGCTTCCTTCAATGGAAGATTGAGGATTTATTTTCTTTAAAAATATACACACTGAAGTACTTATTGGTTTTCTCCAATAACAGAAAAATATAAAGCCTAAGCCTTTTAAAAGGTCCTTGCCATGAAAGCATCAGGCAGAATTCACTTTTTCATTAAAAAAAAAAAAAATCTAGGAAAAAGTAGTGTTACTCCTTTTTAAAGTAAACAGGAGAAGAGAACAGAAGTGAGTTAGGATATTGCCCTAGTCTCTGCTAACTGGAGAAGAGATGCACGAATTATTTCAAGATTCAATGTGGGATTGCAAGAGAAGATTCAGGTGTACTGTCAGACCTGTACAAGTTGCCCATGGTCAGCCTGAGCAAGCCAGAATCAAATGACACCAGCAAAACTCTTAAGACTAAGCCAAGAGCAGGACAGCAGCAGATGGGATAAGGATGCTCCAAAGTGTTTCCACACAGTTACGTAAATATTTTAGATTAGAAGAGGGTGCTGCAGGTCAGGCTGAGGTGGAATTGACAGAGTTGTGCTAGACACAGTTACCTAGTGTATTGATAGGCACTTTGAAGAGACCATTATAAAAATCTCAGTTTTTTCCTGAAGCTTGGCATTCACCCACAAGTGTTCCCTTTCTAAATTTCAAAGAGAAATACTAGGTGCCCTCTTAGACACCCCCTACATTAAAGATATGGAGCAACTTTCACTCTAGAGAGAATTTCACAGGGATGTTGAGTTGGCCTTTCATGTGTGTCACTTAAAACGTAAGTCCTTTGCAATCTAGTCCAACTTCTGTCAGAGCACAGGATGATTAAGAAACAACTCTTGATTTCTTCCTCACAATACTCTGGCTGCTGATAGTATCACTGTATTTGCTTAGAGAACTCTCTGCTATTACTTAAAACTTTTCTTTATAATGACAAAAATTAGTTCTTGTTTTGCTGTGAGAGGGACTTCAAAACAAGTAAAAGAAACTACAGCTTGCCTGCCACGAGTGAGCAATCAGAAAATCTTTATGCCAAGAATTTATAGGCAGGTGAATTTATTTATTTATGTATTTTGACATTCCTTCTTTCTTCTTCCTGTCACTTGGGAGAAACTAGCACAATTAAGTTTACCATTTTCCCTGAGCAGAATGCACCTTAGTAAAAAAAGGAGAAGGAAAGTGAGAAGTAGAACTTAACCCTGCCTAACTCACAAGCTGTAACAAAGGGGTCAAGTGTTACTTTGGCACAATTTTGAGTGGTTAAACTTCATAGGTGATGGATCTTTTTTAGAATCCCTTCTTACTCCAGTGATCTTTTTCCATTTTCTTCTACTGACTCTTTTGCCCATTTCCTAATAGGTTATATACTTATGATCCTGTTTCTAAGTGCTTTCATTTTAAGTTCGTTAATCCAGAATCAGATGAGACCAACATTTACATCCGGTGGCTTTTTACTAGCTTAAGTGAAGTGGGTTTGACTGTTCAAAATCAGTTGACAGTGGTTCAGGATATCTCCAAGATGCATTGACATTGGCTTGGAATCTGCCCTGTGGCCATCAGTCTCGGTCCCTCTAGAGGGATGAGCAAGGGAGAGTGAATTACCTACGTCTCCGGTGGTCCTTCTGACTCAGCACCGAGTCATTTGATGGGATGCCATACAGGAAGCTTACACTGTCATTCCCTGCACTTCTTTTATGGGTAAGCAAGGAGTGCCAATCTTTGGGGTTGTCACACCAGCAATTGCTCACTCCCAGAGTGAGTGCAGCCCCACCCATCCCTAAATGGATCACATAGGTCAGCAGTTTTCCTGGGAGCTGAATTCCCTTTCAA
Source organism: Haliaeetus leucocephalus (assembly GCF_000737465.1). Lineage (NCBI taxonomy): Eukaryota > Metazoa > Chordata > Aves > Accipitriformes > Accipitridae > Haliaeetus > Haliaeetus leucocephalus. Next base: position 2,057,137 of record NW_010972909.1, read on the forward strand.
AGCTTTCCCTTCAAGAAAAGGGTGTTGGTCACTCAGAATGAAGAGCCAGGCTGATGAGTGAATCTGTATGTTCCTGCAGGAAACAGTACACCATATGTGCTCAACTTACAGTCATCAGATGTGCCAAGGAATGAATGTGATGAGAACTTTATTCTGTTCAGGGTCATTCGTGGCGGTGGAACTGCCTGGAGCTGAGTTTGAATTGGTTTATGGTAAACAGCAACTTCGGCCATGAGGGGATTCTTAAGTATTGAAAGAGAAAGATCTTGCAAGAAAGTGAACACTACCGTGTATCCATATGCGTTTTTTCCTCTTGCTGCTTTTTAAAGAGTTCCTTGGTCCCTACCTTCTCTTCACCCCGTCCTGGTTCAGGATCACCATGGTTTGGGAGCAGACAGATAGGTCTGCTTCTGTTTGGAGCTTGTCAGAGCCAAATAATATTCGCAGAGAGCTTGGTGGAAAGCACAGCAAGGCATTCCTTTCTGCTTTCAAGATAGCTGCTCCCCTCAGCCAAGGCACTTTAAATAAGTAGGACAAACAATACAATATTCTGGTCTGTATTTACAGGCCAAGAATGAGCACAGTGCATTTGAATGTACACTGATGGGGGTGGATAGTCTGTAGAAGATAGGATGCTGAGTAAAATTGGGGGATTGGTTTTCTTTCTATTGTGGCAAAGAAAAGAGACTTTAAGAAAAGACAGCCACAGAGGTAGGTACAGTTGTAAATTAATTCTTCTTTGATCTTCACATCATTTGGGCCATCCCATATTAGCTGGCCACATTGTATTTAAAGCTGTTTGGATTTAAACAAGAACAATATATAGTTCTGGAGTTTCATGTCCTCCAGGTGTTTCATTGTGAGTACCTTAAATAGCTCTACGAATGCATTTTTCTTGTCTGGGACCACAAGTGTGTGAAATAAGTGTTGTGGAGCCATGTAGTTTCTGCCTAAAATTTCAGGTTTTCCTGTAGACTTTAGCCCATTGAGTAGGCAAAAGGGTTGGTGCTATGTCACTGCCTGGCACTACATTTTCTCAGGACTAGAGTTTTCCTGTTCAGGCCTTTTCCCTGGGTAAGTGCTGATCCTTTTCCTGATGCCTGCCTGGGTTCCAGGGTAGTGGGAGCCCCTGGGTCTTCACCTCAGCAGGGTCTTCAGCAAGTATCACTGCCTTGACAAGAGAGCAAGAGAATCATTAAAAAGGATCAGAGCAAATGGAGTGAACAAACAGGCAGCCACAAATAGGCAGCTACTTGTTTCAGTTGTTGACGTGTACCCAGCAGTTTCCTTCTCTTATCATCCAAGGCTTTCAACAAACGGCACTGAAATTTGATCTTTGTTTTTCAGATAAAAACCTGTTAGTCCCTGTGCTCTGGTGGTATTTTCCTCTTTGTCAGTAATTTCCCAAGTCAAAATTCATGGCCTTAGCTAAGCTGAAAGTTTGCACTGGTTATGTCAAGCATTTCATTTTGTGAGAGGATTGTTAGTACGTAAAGACACTGACCTAGAGTGGTGATTTATCTCCCCCCTACTGTTAAGGATCGCAGCTGGGGAAGTATGCTCATCCAAAAATGATGCTAGAAGTCCTTCTGCTGAAGAAATATAAGTGCTTATATGGGACAACCCATCAGTAGACAACACAGACTAAACAAAACAAGGTGAAAATATCCTTATGAAGATGTTACATGCTCTTAAAATCAAGGCAGGGATAAAATTTAGCTAGTGTTTCACAAAGAGCTTCCTACCAATGAGTTTTTTTAGATAACCCAGTCCATATTTCAGACTAAGATATTCTCTACCTTGACCCAAGCCTCTACCATCTAAAACTTACTACCCAATATTTTCCCTTTTTATCTCTGCCCTCTACCTTACAGTGCTCATCATGGTACAATAACAGGAACCACATGTAGAGACATGAACGGCAGGAGATAAGTTTCAAAGCATTTGCACAGAAACACATTTAGTACAGCTGAATCAGATCTTACTTTCTTCATGTGTGTTCCAGTCAGCTTCTCAAAATGGGATTTCTCTTAACATGTTTCCCCAGGAACTACCATTACATGGTGGTGGAGGGAGATTGTTTTCATGGTACTGATTTCATTCTGCGTGGTGATAACTACCTGCATTTGTGAGGTGTTTTTCTGGGCATCTGTAGGTCACGCAAATAAAATATTTCCAAACTGACAGCAGTACCCAGTAAGCCCAGCTAGCAGTTTGACAGTGAGATCCTACACCTTGATCACAATATAGACAATCTGTATTTATTTTTTTTTCTCCACAGATAGTTTTGTCCAGAGACCTTCAAGACCATCGACAGAAACAGTCCACCACAACCCCCCAACCATTGAACTGTTGCATCGTTCTAGATCACCCATCACCAACAACCACCGTCCATCACCAGATCCTGATCAGCGGCCACTGAAGTCCCCTATGGACAACACTATCCGTCGCCTCTCCCCAGCTGACAGGGTGCCAGGGACAAGGCATCAGCAAGAGAACAACCACCAAGAGCCCTATCCTCTCTCAGTGTCCCCGATAGAAAACAACCACTGCCCTCCTCCTTCTGAGGTGCTCCAGAAGCCCTCCAGCCCTCGCCAGGAGAACACCAGGGTCATCCAGCTGATGCCCAGCCCTATCATGCATCCTTTGATACTGAACCCCAGGCACTCCGATTTCAAACCACCAAGGTTGTCTGAGGATGGGCTGCACAGGGAGGTAAAGCCAATCAACCTGTCCCACCGAGAAGAGTTAGCTTATATGAACCACATCATGGTGTCTGTATCCCCTCCTGAGGACCATGCAATGCCAATTGGAAGAATAGCTGGTGAGTGACATTCTCTAGGGTACGCCAAAGTTGACACTTCATTCATAACTAACCATGCTGTGTATTAATAGCTTCACATTTCCTTTTGCTACTCTGTGACCTCAAGACTTTACTGGCATTCTGCAGGTTTCACCACATCTGTGGCTCAGACAGTTAAATATGATTAAACCAGTTTCATGGCAGGTAAGCAAAGGTACAGAGTGACTGGCTTGTGACCACAGAATGCGTAATTGGTATTGAAACATCTGTGACCTGACACTTACTGCCTCTCTACCCACTAGCAATCCATTTGTTTCCCAAGATACCTATCTCCAAAGCCTTGTCCTGCAAAGAGGTAATTTTCCAAGAGTTGCATTCACATTAGTGTCCAGTCCTATGGAAAGGAAAAAACCCTCTGTCAGTGGCCTTTGAGATAATGCAGTGTCAAGCCTGCTATTATGGCGATGATGGGACTAATGAAATACCACCTCAGAGCACTGCTTCATAGGCTTTCCTGTGCTTTTTACACTAGGATTGTCCCTTTTTACCGAAACAAGGTTGCCTTTGTCCCACGCAAACCACAGGCATTGTCTCACTTTTGTTATCGTAAATAACTGACATCACAACAGCTGAATCAGGAAGTTGAGGTTACAGAAGATGTTTTTTGTACTTGAAAGGGAACTGTAAATAGATAGGGAGAGGGAGAAGGGGAATCCAACCACTTCAGTAATATGCTGAATGCCCCAGTAACCAATTTCTTTTGAGAGATGTAAATAAGCACCACACCCAAAAACATTCCATGCATTTATGTCAGCAGCAAGCTAACGTGATACCCAGCTCCTGTGGCATATTGGTACATTGTAAAACACCTTGTTCTTTTTTGTCCTTACATGCCTTAAATTTGTTACAGATGTGGTGCTGCCTCAGAATTAATGAGGAAGTTTTTCTATTTTCTTAAGATTTACCACTTTAAATTCAAAAGGTACATGTCTCACCATCTAGTCAAACATCAAGCACAACAAGGGCCATGATCCTTTCACGTAATAGAGAGATGGGTTACAGAAATTAATCTTTTGATGTTTTTGCCTGGCTGACATTTGTCTCCTTTTGATTTTTATTACCCACACTACTCTCAGCAAGTTAAGAAATACACTTAATCTTACAGCAGAGAAGATACCCTACCGGTTGCATCACTGGAGATTTCTTTTCCATAAAGTACTATTTGAAGATCAGGGGAGTTGTTAATTTTTATTTTTCAGAAGGAAATGTTCTCTAAGAATGAAGCCTAGACTGAAAAGAATATAAGAAAAAATATAGGGAGTGGGTGGTGGTGTATTTTTTTAATTTAAACCCAGGAGTTTTCTTTGGTTTCTGCACGTTGTGCACTGGATCCAGTGACAGCAGTCCTGTAACTAGTACTCCCATGTCCTTTCCATCCCTATGTTGTTTGGAGGGCAACAGAACCCAAGCCCATGGATATTTGGGCCTAACACAGTTGCTTGGCAAATATGTGTAGCAATTTAAAGTGTTATACACAGGCTATATTTGCATGCTTAGCTACTTTCACTTGCAGTCTCACAGCTTTGCTTAAAGCCACGAGCATGGGTGGCATGTCTTAAAGAGCTGGTGAAGTATTTCATGCCAAAAAGACCTGAGGTGTACTCAAGCATTCAGTTCAGATGGTGGTTGCTAACATTTTAGATTTCCACTGATAAATTTGCCAGTGTACTTCTATCAGTACCCCATGTCCTTTAATTGTAACGCCAACAAGCCTCACTTGCTCTACAGGCACAAGCTAGTGCTATTCTGGTTGGGTTGTAATGGCTCCTGAACAGTAGCTGGACCCTATAAATGGCTCACAGCCATTCTCACCATAAAGGTGAGAAAACTGAGATTACTACGAAAAATATAGACAGTCCATGTTTCAGACCTGAAGTCAACTGCATTGGTGCTATTGCATTCAATGGCAGCATACTTAGGCCCCCTAGAAAGAAAGTATGTACCTTTCTACCTGTGTTCCCCCATCTCACAGCCTTCAATTTAGAGCTTTTGCCATTAAGTGATTTCAAGAGCATTTCTTCTTTATGTCAGCATAAATCTATTTTCCACCTGAGTGTCCTTATCTTCACCGACACTGCTGTAGTTAACACGGAGACTTTTGACCAACCATGGCTTGCCACTTCGATTTGAGAGAGACCATGAAAATTATAACACTTGGCTCTTAAACTGCAAATATACATCAATATAGATGTATTGTTAAAAAGAGCTTTTTAAAAATCACTGGCATTATTTCTATTTTATGGATAAGGAAGATTGATGGCTTGGGTAATGAAAAGATTTACCAATAGTCCAGTGCCAGAGCTAAGTACTTATCTGTTTACACTGGTGGGAAGAGAGCCTTGACTTTCTACTGGCTTAACCGTTTGCATGCAGGTGATTTTCAGGGGAGATAGCAATGAGGAGCAGCTACCAGGGAAGCCCTGTGGGCTGCTGACTAAAACATTGGGCTGAGCTCCAAAACATGTTCTATTCCCAGCTCAGATATTTTAAATTGTAAAAGGAATTCTTCCTGAACTTAAGATACCTCACAGCCTCATAAACCTGTTTACTTGTAGATAGAGTCTGTTTTTAAAAGCAGTATGCAATTACTTGGTGCTGAGAAAGAAAACAATGTTTTCGCTTGCTGCTATCCACAAATACTCTGTTTTCACGAGGTCGATCAATAGAGCTCTGGACTTCCTGTCAGACAACATAATGACCTCTACCCACCAGCTGACTAATCTTTCCTACCTTTTTATGTAATATCGTTTCTCAAAATACTAATTTTACTGGTAAAGCACTTTCCCTTTTACAGCAAAGAATTTCAAGTTGAAGGTCTTATTCTCTTCCTCTAAGGCCATTTTACACTTTTCTAGCAAAGCAAGAGGCATAAAGTATCTTTATGTTACTCATTAAGGTCCCATATATTATTCATCAATGGCTAGAGTTTATTTTAAAAATTATGTTTAGCTATCTTCTCAACACAATATGCAGGAGTCTTTTCTGTAAATTTGTCATAACTAGAGGTCATTGTGTTGGGATGATTCAAAGGCAGACTTGCATCCCCTTTAAATACAACGGGCAAGGGTTAAGCTAACTAACTCAGGCATCAATAGTCATCTAGCTATGACAGCACTTAAAAATATTAAAAATACCTCAGAAGGGGAGTTCAGCAGAGCAGTGTAATGGACAATTTTCCCCACTGGAACTGCTAATTCAAAGCAGCAACAGTGTTTGTTGGTAGTCAGCTCCTAACTTGGACTCTAGTAAGCAGGCAGCCTATCTGGCTTATGTTTAGTTCTGAATTTTTTAAATAGTCCATCTTGGTCCCCCCCAGATAGTCTGCAAGGTTTTCACTCAGTGGGGAAAAAATTAGAGTTTTCTTTTTTTTTTCCTATTTTTTCTTTTTTTTTTAACATAGTAGCAGTTTCAATGAAGAGAGGTGCCTGAAATCAGCTTTTCTGCAGAATGGAAATTTCACTCTCCATACACCTCTGACTGGGAGGGTTTTGTTACCAAACATTTTAGGATTTTGATATCTCATAAAAGGTACTTCCCCAAGGCACAAGGAGAGGCAGGGGTTATTGTGTTGGCAGGCATTCGTAGCGTGCCATGACTGAGGCATGCGCTGCAGCCCTGCTGGAACCACAGCCACCAGAAAGCTTCCCTGCAGCCATCCTGAAGTTCTGCCCCCATGACTTTCCTTGGGAGCTCTGCTGCCGACTTCAACCAGGGCAGGTTTGCACCACAAAACTTGATTTAGGTGTCAAAAATGTCCTTTCTTTCAGACACCCATGTCCACCTCAGCTTGTTAGCATGCAGGAAAATGGGAACTGACATGTTAGATCTCACCAGAAACCTGTCAGTCACTTAAAGGAGGACACAGGAATCCCTGCAAGAGGCAGTTACGGGATTATCTAACTATAACAGGGTTGGTTTTGTCCTAACTTTTACCACATAGAGGTTGGCTTAGAAACATCCTAATTAATGTAATGACATGCTGGTATTTACCTCACTTTTGATTCAGTCACTTAAAACTCACTAATACAATTCTGGATGTTTCGTGTGAGGGGAAGTAACATTGCTGAGGAGGTTCCTGGGATTTCCAGCTCCCAGTGTCTTTTTCTATACTAGCTCTCTGGGACTGAAAGGCTTGTTCACTAATCCACAGCAGATGCTGGCACTGAAACTCTGGGGTACAAATATAACTACCCCTTTACTCAAGCATTGCCCGGTATAGATACTAACCAAACGACTGCATGGGTGTGAAAGGCAGAGTGCCATAGAGCAGCGGTAGGTGCAGCTGGACTCACCCTAAGGGCTCCCTGTCCTGTTGGAGTTGGGACCCAATAAAACCCATTAAGCTCCAGGTTCACTCTGTGCGTGTCTAAGGCAGACCTATCCCACTCATACGAGCAGCTTAGAAGGATGAGCATTGCTATTCCTCCGCAGAGCCCCACCCTGCCTATTGCTTTTGATTCTGCTCTGCATTCGATGGGGGAGAAATCTAAAGGCAGGTGAGTGTTGTGCCTGTTGTTGTCTATTGGTATGCTGTTCTTATCAGCTGGGTTACCTTAGCAACTGGGCTGTATCTGACTTTATGAGCTGCCAGATTTGTTTCTTCCCCTTCAGGAGTCTGAGGAAAAGCCAGATAATGTTTAAACTGTTCAGAGGCACATCGTCTACCACTGTATTGGTTTGGCCCATAAAACTATTGACTGCTGTTGGAATGAGGACAGGCAAGATTCTTAACCTGCCAAAGGCATGAAAGAGATCTACCTCCAGCTTTTCTTCTGACTTGCCTCAGCCCCTTGGTGTGCCACACATCCAGAGAGTACAGGGGCGTAGTATGAACCCTGCAGATTTGTAGCAAGACACGTATAAGCAACTTCTCAATAAAAACAGTCTGACAGCTGAAACTGAAAATGCAGTCCCCTGTTAAGAGTGCATCAGCTATGAATGACTCACATTCTACTAAAATCTACAAAACAGCACTTACGATGGGCATAGACTATGTGCTAGCTCTGAGCACGGGGAGGTCTTCCACCCCAAAGCTGCTCTGTAAGGATAGTAGTTTGGTTGTTTTCTGTGGGGAGAGAGGTTGGAGGGGGAACAGGATCAGGGATTCTCCTCCCCCTTTGTTTGAAAAACTTAATCACCTCTCATAAACTTGCGTGGGAGGTGAGCGACAGGAGGGGTTAGTTGAGTGAATCTTTCACAAACATAGTGCTTAAAGAAACCTGCTGATCAACTAAAACTTATTTTTTTACTTTGGAGTTGAGCTGGAAAGCTTCTTTTAAAGGAGGATAAGAAAAACAAACTCAGCTGATCGAGTTATTAGATTCATAACACTAGACATTTAGAGCTTAAACATCACAAGTCACCACACTTCAAAACACGGCACCTTGGTCATCAGTGTCTCCTCAATTTATCTACTAGGACCAGAGCCCCAGTGCCTGCATTTTCTCCAGATGTGTCGATGTGACATTTACGATGTAGGATGATCTTTTTTTTTTTAAACTGATACACCAGCAAAATCCTTTGTGCAAATGCAGTTATGCCACATAAGTTTATTTTCCTTTCTGTACAAAACAGCTGTACAGGCACAGTTACTATGCAATGGCGTACGCTGGGTGGTAGGGAGGGAGTGTGGGAAAGGAGGCAAAGAACAGTTATGCCTGTATAGTAAAGGGTGTTAAAACCAAAAACTAAGCACAACTTAGGAGTTAAAAGTTTTGCAGCAGCTGATACCGTTAGCCCTCACAGAAGGGAGGCAAGCTTCCTGTTCCATTTAATTTTTAGTGTTTGCAATACAGTAGTATCTATAGGCTCTATTGTGCTATAGTCCCTGCCCCAAAGAGTTTAATGTCCAAACAGACAAGGTAAATATAAAGAAAGAAAGGGCACACAAAGGTGAAAGGTGTTTTCTAGAGTTGGTGGTTAGATGTTGGAAAGAGAGCGCTATACTGCATAGTACATAGTACAGTGTACCAGTACACACCATCTGACCAGTCCCCCACTCAGAATTGTTACATTTACTTCCAGATTCTAGTGATTAGTAACACCTTTTGTTGTGCTATAATGCCTCACATTTACAGGTTCCAATTTAAAATTGGAACAACCAATACCCTGCACTACTGGTCAGCCTGGTATTTCCCTGTTTTTTTCTTCCCTAGATGTCTCATCATGACAGCAACCTGAGCTAGCCATAAACTCAAGGGGCTGGGTACATAACTTACACCAAGCTATCTGCTGCTGCTTTTGTCTGTTACAGCATTGAAAGCTACTTGTAATGTTTCTGTGATACAGCCGCTTCTGTTTTGATGTTGCAGTCACATCCTCCAAGCAAAAGCGGAACCTGCCCAACTGTGCCCATATACTACTGGGACAATAACTCGGATTCTTGAAGCAAAATCAGTCCGGTCTTTTTTGTTGTTTATGAATTGTCTACACATGTAAGACAGTGAACATAACGGGTGTTAGTAGTAAAGACTTGAACCTAATTCCCTCATATAGTCATTTGGTGGTTGGTAAGTGACTTTATTCCAGAATGACAATGCTGCTTTGTAAGTAGAAACCTTCTTCTACAAGAAAGTCACTTATGTGGACAGGCATGTCCACACAGACCTGCTGTGGCACTTGATATCAAGAGAGCCTATGCGCCACTCAGGTTCCCTGTGTGCACCAGCACTCAAGCTTACTATCCATGCAGTGATGCACATAGCTGTTTCATTGATTACTATTCCCCCTTCCAAAGTTGCATCACAGGCTTCACTTTGGTGAATTTTTATATAATCTGAAAACAATTGCTGTATCCTCCTTTGCAGAGGATGAGTGCTGACAAACCAGGTTGTAGAGACTTAACTTTTGTCATATGCTTCCTTAGAGTTATTCTGTTTTTTTAAGACAGCCCATATCATTGCTAATACCATAGGAGCCTACCTGTATACATGCCTGAGGCTCCCAAGGCTATCTTCACCACTGTCATGAGGCACGACCCCAGCAGGGTTTGACAGACTACTATAAAGAGACTGAAGCATGGATGAGAGTCAAGCTCATAGAAGTTCATATTCATAGGCGAAGTTTTCATTATAACCTTGAGAGTCATCTTAACATGGCATTAACAATTAATTTCAGCATGAAAGCGTGCCTTCCCTGCCAATTTAACTAATGACACTCAAGCAATAGCTGAATGGCAATAGCCTGGATAGGTGGTTGCAGATTTTCTGTGAAGCATCTTGCTTTACAGCTGCCTCCATTCTTACTGCACAGTTATAGGAGCAGAAGTGACAGTCAGAGCTGGTTCTGGGCCACTCAGAAGCCAGGACTGACCAAACCATAGGAAAGCTCAGTCATTTAGATTTCATGCTTGTCATTACTGTACTGCAGCATCTACATGCCACGGCTAGACATATGCGATTAAGTGGGTTCAGAGTACCCTCAGCCTCCATTGGGGTCAGCAGGACGTTAAACACATTTTTAAGAAACTAGCCTTTTAATGAAAACATGCCCCTTATTTTCCCTGCACACTTTCTTTCAGGCCAGAGTTGCATTAGTAATTCAAAGTTTTTTCTACAAAGCAAACTTGTATCACTTTGAACCCTTTTAGTTAAACCAGGAAAATACTTCACTCTCTTCAGAGACAGGCCTATTTAAGTCTGGTTTTAATACTACTCGGTTAGAAGTGGCGTACAAAGGTTTACATCAGTTTATGTTACTTCAGATGCACACCTTTAAACTGGTAAGACTTCTGATATAAAGAAGGTCTCAGCAATATACTGTTTTCCATCTCTGTTGAAGGAAGGGAAGGAAGAGGGTTAGAGTTTGGCTCTGTCTACATGTGGAGGTTTAACCCCAAGAAGGGGAGGTCACATTTCAGTTTTCTGCAGGGGGCCTATCAGAAGTGGCAAGTTTAGAGCTTATGAAGAAGTCCCTTCAGGAGGAGCTTCCTTAGAACAACGCCAGGAGCCAGGTCCTCCAGCCACACTCATACCTCTGAGAAAGCTTTGGGCTTTCTGATGGAGCACAGAAGTGAGGTTCTTGGGCAGCAGTCTCCTACAAACAATAATTTTTTCTGCTCTTGAAAGAACCCAAAACAGCTCGGATACTTCAGAAGACTAAACCTCAGGGTAAACTGAGCTTGTGACAGAAGATACTGGGGATTCTCACATTGTGAGGTCAAAAATTACTACTCTCGTTGGGAATGACTTTACTGTAGTTAAACCATTCCTGCTTTTGCTGACTTCTCTAAAGTAGAATTCAGAAGATAAAGCTTCGTCCTTAATTCTTAAATTCTCCTCATTAAAGTGGTTAGCCAGTTTTCTGATGTCAGAATGGTTGTGAGGTGTTTTTAGGATGTGCATGTGAACAGAGGTTCAATTTCTTACCCTTTTCCTAGTCATTGCCCTTTATGAGATGGGGGGATGGAACGGGAGAACAGGGCAGGGGAAAAAAACCTACATTTTTTAATACTTCATCTTTAAGACTTTAGCTTGCAAATTCTTCATCTATCAAGCCGTTTCTGGCCCATCCATTACATATTCTTTGTGATTTGAGTGCTCTTTTCTACAACCACATGAGGGATATGAACTTTTTGGATTCTCCTTCTCATTAAAAGTTTTTATTGCCAAAGACAGAGCTTGGCCTCATCTTCCTGTGTTACTTTTACAACCTCACAGCACAACTGTTTGCAGGATGACAGTCTCAGGTTTCTGCTCTCCTTCTGCCTGATCTCCCACTCAGGATTTGGGTACAAGACAGAAGCAACATATAACTGTAGTGTTGTGCAATCTGGCAACCTCTTTCCTCAGCCCCAGCTTGAGTTTACTGAGCTGAACAAACAGTTGTCTGTCAAGAGGTTTCTCCACATAGAAACATTGGCTTTACTGTACCAGCTTACCATCCTGCTTCCAACAGCAGCCAACATTCACAAATGAGTGAGAACTCTTTTCCCTCAATAACCTGGACATGGATTACCACATAGGGATGAGCAGGACTGCTCCATCTCTGGATCAATGCTCCCCTAGTCCTCAGAGCCATTTAACCCCTTAATCATGAGACTTGGTTACTTTTTTCTTGTAGTTTTGTCTGCTAAGATGAGTATGTCATGGAATTAGACAGATATTGAGGCTGGATTGTGTCTCAACACAGCAGTAATCCTACTGTAGCATGTCTTAGTGTGCTATCTGTTGTTTTCCCAATATTTTTTTTTGCCATGGAATGGGCTTTCAGGAAGAATACAGGAGCTGATTTGCTGTATGTCCTCTCTCTCCTTTGCACCAGCTTTATTTTATCTCCTTCTCCGTTTGTGTGATGAGAGCAAGTTAGCCAAGCAGTTCTCACCATACTCCTGAAGCAAGTAACAGTATCAGCCAGCCTGGTGACCTTTATGTACCAGGTAGCCCAAAGGTCCATTTGGCTTGTCCAGAAAGCTGTGCCTATTGCACAGCACAGGATGTGGTTAAAATGCAATTAAAGTTCACCTCCACGCCAGGCCTACCTAAACCAAGTCAGGACTCAGGAGTTCTCCCCCAGTCTTTGTTATTTTCTGTACAAGTGAAGAGCCATTAACCTTCATGATTTCTTGGTTATGGCTACAGTTCAAACAAATCCAGGTGCCCCAAAGTAGTGTTGTCTTCTCAGAGACTTACTGACCTTCTTTGGCAAGGGTGATGGCCACAGACTGTAGGCTGAAGGTCCATGGGAGCTTCTGGGCCTCTCCTTCTTTCTTTCTCTGTCCTCACCTGTTCTGCCAGTGTAGTCTTGCCACCTTCTTTGTGCTGGCTTTGCCATTCGCTAGATCTTCCTGCAAGCAGATTTGGCTCTTAAATAGCAGAAAGCCAGCTGGTGTTTTTTGCAGGGTTTGTTTTCTTCTGTTTAAGTGATTTAAGTCAGCTCATGGACAAACCTAACAATAAAGCCAGCACAAGGTAAGCAGCAGGAAGAAGGGAGGATAAAATGGAAGGGAGATCAGGACCTTCTCACAGTAGCAGCTATGGCCAGCTGAATTTTACCAGTTCATCATTTTGATACCATGAGCATCACCATGTTAGCTATCCTAACCACACTTCAGGTGTGCTTATGGAAAACAGAGTAGCAGAGAACTTCTAGAGAAGTTCTGTTCATCAGTTGTGAACAGCCATTGTTTGCTTCACGGTGAACAAATGCAGCTGAAGCACAAATCACCTTGTAAAATAAAGGGGCCCGAGCTTGGGAGAACTCTTCAGCTGGTAGAAATCATAGAACCGTTTAAGTCAAATGATATCATGCTGGAGAAATTTTAGGCTAACCTACTCAGCAAGGGGTAAGGCCTCAGCTGATGTCAGAGGGAGTGTGACAACGTTACTTTGGCATGATCTCTTCCTCTGTGAAGCCATATTAGTTTCCAAGTCAGTCATCAGCCAGACCGAATGTATTTTATATAATAATCTTCAGTGCAAGATGTGGGTGGGTCTCGTAAAACATTTCTGTGGTTAAGAGAGGATTTTGGTAGTTGATACATGAAGAGGGCCAGCTCTGCTTCTGCGTCCTGGACCTCGCTTAAACAACAGGGGTCTCAGATGCAGTGTGTGTTTTAGGAAACATTGCAGTGCAGGGGAATGTTATATTCTGAACAAAAAAGGTCTTTAGCATATGTATGCTTATACTGTTAACAGCCTTATTTAGTCTAAGGGAGCTCAGATGTAAGACCTCTCACTACTGCAACATCAAGACTACCAGTCTTGTGTCTACCTTGGCCAAATGATACTAGAGAAGTCATTCATAATGGCTGACAAGTGTCAAAATACTAAAAACCTAAGGTCCATAATGTTTGATTTATAGATCATTCTGAGATGCTATTTCAATTCTAAGGGATATATGTACTACTATCATATAGCCATTAGGAAGTATTTATATGCCAGTTTTTCTTTAGGTATATGTTCAGAAGGCTGTGCCTATAGACTTAGAAGGACATTTGAAATGAAGAATCTATAATAAGTGCTTCTACTCGCACAGTGTCTATTTGACTGTCACAAGGGATTCTTAATGACAGTATTACTGCCTTCCCTTTTTCGTAACGTTACTGAGGCAGTGCTGTAAATGTGGGCAGTAAACAGAGCTTTTCAGCCAGAGAAGAGAGACTGAGTTTTATAATGCCAAGGAGGAGTGGCGGAAGCTTGGGTGCTTCTGCTGCCTAAAAGAAGGGGTTACAACTAGAGCGAGGAGGCAAGTTTGCTGCTATCAGAGGGGTTTAAAGCCAGCAATTGCCGTTTATGGGAGACATTTCTTCCTATGCCTCAAACCCCAGCCATTCTTGTCTCCTCTCCCCCACCCTCTCCAGGGCTGTGCAGCTGCCTCTTTTTCTGTGCCTAGTGTCAACCATGGCAGTCAAGCAGCAGCCAGGAGACTGGGTGGGCAGGCAGCCCCCAAGGCTTTACTTTAGCTCTGCCAACCTCGGGGCTGTACAATACATGGCTCTTATTAGCAGTTGTATAAAGCTGCTGCCTCTTGCACATGTAGGGCAGTGCTTATGGGGCACATTTTAAGAGCTAGCTAAGTGCTCTACACCTTATCACTACCTTGTGCATAACTATAAAAATCCCTCTAGAAGCATTAACTGCAGGAAGAAAGTTGCAGCCATGCCTCTCCATTTGAAGATACAGTTTGCCCTAATTCCAAGCTAATTACATAGTTCAGTCTTGCCCAGTAGTAAGCTGAGAAGATGGTGGGATATAGAAATGCCAGCTTTCAGGAGCCTTGCCACATTGCTGGAGCCATTCACCACCTTCCCACTTTGGCTAGGTTGTTTGACACCACATTGCCTTAAAGCCTCTCAGTCCCAGCTCTCTCCACAGCTAAATCCCTTTACCTGCAGATTGTACAAAGTTCAACCATCTGAGTTCACTTTAAAAAAAAAAAGTACATGTGTGTGTGTTAGGGGGAAATGTTTCCTTGTGCTGCAGAGACATAGTTACTTTCTAAGTAAGCTTATTTTAGCCAAAAGGCAGGAAATTGCAGCATGCCCAAACAATTTAGGTACCAGCCCTGACTCAACTGCCTTATTGAATCTCCCACACTTTTAAACTTGCTTGGCCTCAGCAACATCCGTGTGCTTTCTTGCCATTGCTCACTAGGCAACACACACCCTATGGAGAGTCCCCCCGTGTGACTACTCCTTTGGAGGCCTTCTGACAGCCAAGGAAGTGATTTAGTCTTCAGGGAGTCATTCACACCATCCAGACTTCTCTCAAACAAGTGATTTACACTTACAAAACAACCATCCACATACAAGTCCTTCTCTCTGTTTCTCCATCCTTCCTGAAAATACATGTAAGTTTTGACCTTCCTGGAGGATGCAACTTTCTGTGTTGTCTTCACTGGCCTTCTGTGGAGCTGCTTCTTTTCCCAGTGGAGAAGCTCCTAGCATTTTCTAGCATTGCCTCTTGGGTTTTCTCCAATTTCATAGGCTTGCAGTCTACTCCAAATGGGCTCTACTATACTCCAAATTCATTACACTCGCTCAGAGTTATCAGGTAGTCTATGACACATAGCCTCTCTTGTCCTATTAAAGATGGTCTCTACTGGCCTAATAATGGTAGATTACTTAGTTGCTGCTCCTCTGTCAGTCAGGGAGACCCCTCCAGAACCTCATATTTTCTTACCATGCAATCTGTGGAGAAAGATGCCCAGGGTGTAAATCATTTGTGGTTAAAAACAAAAAAACCCTGAGTGCCTATGCCCAAATTCCTAAAGGTCTCCCATGTGAAACGTGAAAGAAGGCAAACTGATTTAGGTACCCTGCAAACAGTGTTCATACATTTAACTAAATTGTCCTGCCAAGCATCAGCTGGTCCATGATAACTAACAGCGTGCACGCTCATAGCTCTCAGCAGAGGTGAGAAGAAATGCAGTGAGCCTAAATCTTTTCTACTGGTGTTTAAAGCTAATGCTTTTTATTTCCTATTTGCAGTGGCTTGAGATGCAGTTGCCACAGTTGCACTGATGCATGCCAGCTCATTAAATTATTGCAACTCAGTCATATATCTAAATTTGCTGATAGGCAACTGTAGCTTTTGAAGACAACTTTTTAAGTGGTTGTAGGAGCCAAGCAGAATTTTCAAGAATTTTCAATTTTCTCGTTGAAGCAAACAGGTCTAAGATACTTGGGTGGTTGGGTTTTTTTGCAAATTCCACCAGCCTACTAAATACCTCTGCAAGTCTGAGCAGCTCAGTCAGTTTAGAATATGGGATGGGGCCCTTGATCACTTAGGACTTTTCTTGTGAAGATCTCAAGATGCAGATCTGAGTTCTTCTCATTTGAGGAATATTTATATTCAAGCTTAGCCTGAATCCATTCTAAAAATTAAGTGAACAACAAAAAACAAATCTGCACTTGAATCCTACCTCTTCTCAGAGTCTGAAGCTCTGTTGTTAGTCCAATAATTTGCCGCCCAGACATCTTGGGCTGAATATTTTGTGCTTTCTTGTTTTTGTGAAGAAGTAGGGGGGGGGAGTAATGATAGTCAAAGGAAAATAACCAAAGCCATTATATTCAACTAGAATTCGCTTGCTAGCCACACTGAGGTGAACATGCAGGCCTAGCACAGTGCAATGCACATTGCATGTGCAGTTCCAGTCAGCTGTCAAGGAGCCATCAGCTCCTTGAAACTCTTCCAGGGGCCACTGTAGAGAGGATATTAGGGGTCTGCTGTCCCCATCAGTAAGATTTGTATTTATACATTTGGAAATTTTCTAGAACATAGTTATGGCAGTATACTACTGATTAAAAATAACATCGCATATTGCAAATAATGAGGTGAAAGTAAAGTTTAGGGTAAATCATATCTCTGCAAAACTGTGAATATTAGCTATAAGTTACTAGAAT
The DNA here is from genome assembly GCF_000737465.1 of Haliaeetus leucocephalus. Taxonomy (NCBI): domain Eukaryota; kingdom Metazoa; phylum Chordata; class Aves; order Accipitriformes; family Accipitridae; genus Haliaeetus; species Haliaeetus leucocephalus. Next base: position 2,073,843 of record NW_010972909.1, read on the forward strand.
TGGAGGGTGTCTGCCTAGGGCTGCACGTTCAGGAACATGACAGAGCCTGACATTGACTCGCTTCTGCCAGAGTGCCATCCCTCCAGCTGACCCCAAGGAGGGCCACTGCTTCCAGGACTAGCAGTAATGGCACAAGCAAAACCAAATGACTGACAGTGAGACGCTGAATTCCTGCAGCACTTTCCCAATGGGGCCATACACCAACCAAGCACCCCAGCAAACTTCCAGCACAGTCTGAAAGTGCTAGTTCGACAACAGACCCACATGTCCTTCCTCTCTTCTCTCAGGTTTCTAATAAATTCCTGCTTTGGCCAAAAAGTGTCTCTTTTTTCCTTGACAAATATCAGCTAAGTGAATGTTTTCTGATTTGAAACTGCTCCCACCAAGACAGACCTCTCTTGCAGATGAGGTGGGGCCAGCCTGAGCCCACCACAGCTGTTTAACCCAGTACTGCCCACTGATGGCCATGGTGAATGACTCACTGCTGACCTAGGGAATCACATCACCTTTACAGTGATTTTAATGAAGGACTGGATGGAAAGAAAGCATGGAGATCTTTGGGGAGAGCTGCTCTAAAAAAGTGAATTCAGCATCAACCGTTGACCTAGACTATACAGGTTTTGTTGTTAAATTATCACAGATTACACAGGATAATGAAAAAAAGAAAGGGTAGTTTTTGGAATGCAGCAGTATTACCAGCTCTAATCAACTGCTAAAATATGCCCTGGGGAGTCAGAGCGAGAGGAATCGAAAGAAAAGGAAAATAAAAAAAAAAGACGGTTGAAGTTTTTGTTGGTTTGGGTTTTTTTAAATTAAGATTCTTGCACTAAAAAATCATTTTCTATACAGCCTTTCATTGAAAGAGTTCTGGAATGAATTGTACATGTGTCAAGGAACCACTTATGTGGGCCCTTACTACGCTATTATCTGAGCACCTCCCGCATTATTAAAAGGCACAAACCAGTAGAGCAATATAATCTCCCTTCCCTTGTTCCTTATAAATGAAGTCTAGAAAAGAAGGGTTTTTTCTAGCATATGTGTGTCTAAGAGACTAAATGTGTGTGTGTGAAAAATTATTGATAGAAAGGTGATGGAAGAACTGGGTTTTGTGAATTTGTGAGAGGAAAGATGACAGAAATTAAAGTGGTAGCCTAAGACTTTCAATTTCACGCTTTCCTACAGACCTCCCACGTAGTCCAGGGGAAGTCACTTGTGCCCAGAGCCGCACAAGGGGTTAGCCGCAGCAGTGTTTGGCATCATAGCGTTTAATTGCAGCCAGCTACCTGCTTGGTATCTGCAGCCACAGGATAGGTGGCTGGGCTATGTATGCCACTTGGGGCAGGGGGACAGGGAAGGGAAGGCTTTTCTGCATCCGCGTGCCAAGAAGGGACGTGTCTAGGCTGGTCCTTGGCAAATGCATGTGAAGGAGAATTATTTTCTGTCCTGGTCCCAGCTACAGGTACCTTATTCTGGGTGAGAGGGAGGAAGCCATCACTGAACAACATTTGCATCCATGAATGAAAAAAAATGGAAACTGGTGTAATTTTTTAGATTAAAACCCAGAAAAATTTCAAATGGGAATGGGCATTTTCTCTGTGAAAAATGTTAATGAAAATAAGGTTTTTCCAACCAAAAAATCTGACTGCCTGTTTCGTTTCATATTCCTCCTCTTGTAGATGTCACAGATTAGGTGACCATTGGGGTAGGTTTCAGCTAGAATGGAAACCTGCAATTTTTGCCAGATGTCACCTCTTCAAAATGCACTGCTTTGTTCTCCATAGGACTGGTAGGGAGAGTCTATATTGAGGGCACTGGCAAACTAAGCTCTGGTTTTAGAGATAGAACAGGTTTCAGAGATACTCTTTACAGTTCAAAAATGGGAAATACCATCAATAATGTTAATATCTAACCATTTCAGGTGTGCTCATTAAATGTGTTATCCCTTTTCAAAAAGCATTTTATATTCTCATCCTGAACATGTCATCATCCCCATTGTAACATGTACCAACCCCAAACAGACAGGCAGGAATAGAAAGACAGGCTGAGAAGAATCCATTTTAGCACCTAGAGGATAGATGTCTTTGGTTTCCTGCCCTTTAACCACTCTTAACAAGCCATCTCTCAGAGATTGGGTTTTCTTTCAAAGTAAAATGCAACTGTACGGCCATCCTAGGGATCTGGACAGTTGAGCTATAAAACCCCTGTTGTTTCTGACAGCAGCAGAACCCCCAGCTCTGTGCAATTCACTTTCCATATTTCATAGTTGCCTGTTATTATGCTGTGCTGCGCACACACACATTGCAAGCAGGAAGTAGGAGCAGCTCAGCTCTTGGCTTCCTCAGTCTCAAGAGACTGCCATGAAACTGAAAAACACTAAACTAAAACCTAAGTATCTGTTAGACCTTTAATTAGCGACCTAAGGAGTGTTTGCCAAGAGGAAATTTGAATTCAATTATCCAAATAGAAAGTATTTAACCTCTCAATAGCACTCAAGTAATTATAATACTTGGTTGGGTCTTTTTTCCAGGAACCTTAAAAAAATAAAACAAAAAGCAAATTCAAGAATGGTAGAAGGTGTCAATTTTATATCACATGGAATATACAAAGGAAAGCTGTAACATTGCCCATGCTTTAGACCCCTCATGTTAGCACAGAAAGGGGCAGCCTTCAGCAGGGAGAGCAGGTTACAGGATTCTTGATTTCCCCACTGAAACAGCCAGCAACAGCATCAGGACAAACAGTGGTAGTTTTACGTGCATCAGTACAACAATAAACACACAACTAAGATCAGCAGGTCATCTCACGCAGCTTTTAATGTGAACAAGATGCTCAGTCAGTGTCAGAAGGACTAGGATGCATCAGAAGAGGCTGTATATTCCAGTACATTTTGCAAACATTAGTCAATACCAACCAAGCCATTTGCATTTCAGATTGTAGCAGCTGTTTCAGCCTGATCCCAACTGTCCTTTCGCTACTCATCCACCCAAAAGAGTCCAGAATTAACCCCAAGGAAAAAAGTCACTATTTTCTTGCTCCTCTCTTCACAGACTGTAGGTTGCTTTGGGATTATGTTTATCAGCTGCTTTCTGACAGCCGGTACGAAAACTTCATCCGATGGGAAGATAAGGAATCCAAAATATTTCGGATAGTGGATCCCAACGGGCTGGCCCGGCTGTGGGGAAACCACAAGGTAAGGAAGCAATGCAGTTTTCCTCCTGCGGCACTTCACTTCTTGTAGCTTCACAGGATTCACTTATAAACGGGGGAAAGGAAGAAAGCATGTGCATATAAACTACTGCTGGAAAGTTGTAATCTTTCATTCCAAGCATATTAGAAATATAAAGCATCCAGCCTCAAGCACTAAAACCTATCCTTCATGTAGAGAACCTGTTGGTTTGGTTTAAAGGCATTGAGTTATAAATGCATTTAATTATAAAATTACAAGGAGCACAAGAATTAATGGTCCTTCTCTCTTGCGGCATCTCATTTCTTCCCAAAACCTGATGCTTAAGGATGTTCTGGTTAGATGTGGTCTACAAGGAGCTGTATACCACATCTCAGCAGGAGCTTTCTGTCTGTGTTCCTGTCTGCACCAACATTCAGATTTCACATGCTGTCCTGTGACAGACACCAAATGCTGCAGGATTATATATTTCCTTTTAAGAGGGTAATTTTTGCAGTTTGGGGCTGAGTATGTATAGATATATCTATATGAGTATATGCATATGAGTATATTCATATGAATATATGAGTAGCCAGCATGGATTTACAAAAGGGAAATGATGCATGACCACCATGATATCCATCTACGATGAAATGATTAGCTCGGTGGATGCAGGGAGAACGGTGGATGTAGCTTATCTTGATTTTAGAAAGGCTTTTCAGACTGTCTCGCATAATATCCTCATAGACAAACTAATTAAGTATGACCTAGACAAGAACATAGTGAGGTAGACTGAAAACTAGCTGAACTGCTGGGCTGAAAAGATAGTGATCAATGACACAAAAGCCAGTCACTAGTGATGTTACTCCGGGGATTGATTCTGGGGCCAATACTGTTTAACATGTTCATTAATGACCTGGATGATGGGACAGAGCACACCCTCGGCAAGTTCTCAGATAATATAAAACTGGGAGGAGTGGCTGATACACCAGAGAGGGTTGTGCTGCCATCCAGAGGGACCTGGACATGGTGGAGAAATGGGCTAATGGGAATTTCATGAAACTTAACAAGGGGCAATGTAAAGTCCTCCACCTGGGGAGGAATGATCTTGGGAAGCGAGGGACTTTACATGGCCCCTTGTTACATTTCATGAGACCCCAGCTGTGGGACTGTTTTACTAGGAAGATGGTCAGACAGTAGAGCAGGTTGCCCAGAGGAGACTGTGGACCCAACTGCACACAGTCCTAGGCAACCATCTCTGGTTGACCCTGCTTTGAGCAGAGGGGCTGGACCAGCTGATCTCCAGAGGTGCCTTCCGACCTCAACCATTCTGTGATTCTGTATATGAGTATACATGGGCTATAATCTTGATAAGGTCAAGATCTTCTCATGTGACTCATCGCTTACAAGAGCATCTGTCTTGGAGGTCTTGGGCTGCAACACTGGGAATGGCGAGTTCTGCCCTTACCCAACCTCCATGCTAATAATCGGGCCTTGCCATCACGTCTCACGTTGGGTGTCTAAAACTGAAGATACTTGGGAAACACAGTGGCCTTTTAGCATATAAGAAATGGAAAAAGCACACATGGTGTTTCAGGGGGCTTCCCAATGAGCATAGTCTAGATTTTGCAGGGAAAACATTGTCATTGTTAGTGTTTAATTGCCACAGGAGCTCTTTATGCGGCCTTCCTTAGCAGAGCTGTTGCAGTCAGGGCAAGCAGAGGAGGTCTGCTCTTAGGGGGCATTTTAGACAGGCAGATCAGTCTCATTTAATAAAGCCAGGTCAACACTACAGCCTTCCGCCTGATATTGGACTGACAGAGCTGCGCCAAGCCAAACTCCTAACATGGAGGCTCAGAGAGCAAAAGCATGCTTCTACTAGTTTGGCATGTTTTGCCCATGGCAAGGCAGCTGCTTTATACTCGTGCAAACACAGCTTTGCCAGTATAGTTGTCTCTCTGCTGGGAGTTTCTTTGCCAGGATAGTAACCAGTGCTCCTTGTACCAGAAAAATGCTCTTCATGTAGACGTAGCCTAAGGGACTGATCCTGCTATCCCAAGTCAGTACTATGGGGGCTGCCCACATACAGCTCTGCCAGTGCCCATCAATTCTGCCTTGTGACACTCAGCTTCAGCAGGACCATACCTCCGTCACCCTGCAATGCTCTGGCTATGGCCTTTGGGGTCAGCAACTCCCAGAATGAAGCGAAGGCTCTGTCATAGAAGCAGATCTACAACCTAATGGGCTTCTTGATTTACACCTGTATAACAAGAGGAGAAACGGGTTCTCAATCTCCACAGTGCTCTGTAAGCATTAACTAGTTAATGGAGGGGAATCCCAGAGGAACAGTGCTCTTAGCAGGGATTGCTGACAGATTCAGTCTATTAGCCACTGTTCTTGGGCTTTTACAAAAAGTGGTTTCATTAAGAACAGGCCTGTCACATCCCACTTGACATGAGCATCTCCCTCCATCTGATGTCTCCTCTTGTGGTTGATGAAACCTTTTTTTATCTATGATCCAAGAAACTGTAGAAAAACCTCACTTGGAATTTTTGTTAGACTTTCTTGCTTAAATTGCCCTGAATGAAGAGACCCATAAAAATTTGGTGATGAGGGCTGGAGGGGCAGGATGGGCCTGCAAACAGCAGAAGAGTGGAACATGTAATTTCTTGAACTGACTTGGTTACTTTAGCTAGCTGTGATAGTTCTGCAACTCCTTTGGGGGCTTAGGAAGGTTTTAATGAATCGTCTCACCACGTTTTTCCTTTTTCTTTTGAAAAAAACAGAACAGAACAAATATGACTTATGAGAAAATGTCCAGAGCCCTACGCCACTACTACAAACTAAATATTATCCGGAAGGAGCCAGGACAAAGGCTTTTGTTCAGGTAATTTTTTCTTTTCTTTGCCATTCCTTTCTACAATTAGTTTTTGAAGATGGAGGATGGAATCCTGTGTGGGATACTTCATTGGCACAGCTATAACACAGGTAACAATGGGCATACATTTGTAAAGGCTGTCTAGACCAGTGCTTCCCAGCTTTCAAGGCAACTGCACCAATTTACAAAAATACAGGCCTGTTTCAATGATCAGTGGAGTCAACAGAAGTCTTTTCACTCACTTCAAGTAGGCTGTGCCATTGTTTAAGACCTTAGCTAAATGATACATAATCTCAGCCTAACTGCTGGAAAACACACTCCAAATTGACTTCTTAAACATAGCTGCCAGTGAAAGCTAAGCAGGGATCAGGCATTTCCTCAAGTGTATCAGCATCACAGAAGAGAAGTGCTGATGACTATGTCTTCAGTGGTGCTGCCTTCAAGGAAGAGAGGGACCTGCAAGAGCTGTTCATAAAACCTCACGCATTGGATTGGATGATACAACCAAGAATTTAGGAAATAGTGTGCCTGAAACAGTGTTAAAGCAGGCAGCTACTTGTACAAGCTTGATTGCGGCTGGCAGAGAGCAAGAGCACTCCAGTTCTCTTCAGACAAGACAAGTGAATCCTAGTGCATATGTCTGACCCACAGAGCGCTGAACTTAGACTGCTTTGATGTCAGTGGTCTGGATCTAGTAATGTGCTTGGAAATGATATCAATAGGAGGGCAGTCTTGGAGTTTGTTTTCTTAAATAGCTAACAGAACTGCATTAGCACTCAAACTATCTACAGCTGAAAAGGTTTCTGTGGAATGTCTTGTTTATGTCAGCTCTTAGAAGGAGACTTAGATGGGGGAAGGAGAATGAAGGGAAGAAGGAATCAAAGGCAAAATCAACTGCATGGTTTTAGGGGTTTTTTTGCGGAAAGTTAAAGCAAGGTTGCTCCATCAGCAGCAGTACCAAGGGAACCTGGATTGCTATGGCCTTGTGTGAAGACTGCACTGCCCCGCGAGAATTCTTTGATGCTGAACAGTGAATGTGCTTATCTTGGAGCCTCTCCTTCAGTGGGGGCACAAACAAAACAGGAGTCCATCTCTTCTCAACCAGGCTGCCTATTTTCTCAAAACTGTACAAACTCAGTACCCTTGGAGACCTCAGTTCCTCTGTCAGACTTGCCCAAAATTGACCAACAGATTCAAAGGTCACCAGGGAGCATAAAACATGAGCATATAAACCTCATTTCCTTCGGAAACTAGAAAAAAACACAACAAAGCATTTTTTGCACAATTCCCAATAAAAACTTATTGATGTTGTTTTCTTAGACCTATTTATATCTAAAGAGAAAAAGAACAGCTGCAAAAAATCAAGCCATTAATGTGCCTTTCTTGGCTATTTCTTGCAAGCACAGAAATAATAGGAAATGTGACTTTATAAGTAACATGCAGGCAGTTGTCATCTGCAGATATCTGTACAGAGCTTTAAGTAAAATGGAGTCAGAGATGGATTTCTAATAGGTTGCCTGAGAGTCTTCTGCAACAAAAGAGGTCACAGATACTGTTTCTTCATTAGCTTGTAGTTCTGGGTCGTTTTTTGAAATTTAATCAAATGCTATTACAAATACCCATGCTTTGAGTTCCTTGACTTAAAACACAGAAAGAATACCCAAAGTACTGTCATACAGTTCACATCAGCCCATTTCCCACCTGGTTTAGGAAGCAGAGCAGAGAGAAGGTAGGGAGAGCAGTGGGATCACTCTCTGTTTTGATTTCATCCTCATGCAAGACCAAGAAGACAAGCACAGGGTTTAAATCAGGGCACAGTCTGGCCCGTAGGCTTTGGTGCGTCTTCACTGTGTAGCCAGGGACTGATTCACCACTTCTGTATGCTCGTTTTTCACCACCGTAACACCATTTATATCAGCAGCGTTCTTCCAGCATACAAATGGGAGTGACACAGCAGTGAGTCACAGCTCTTTTTTTTTTTTTTTCCCTAAATGCATATGTGCACATGATTTCCAAAATTAGAAGGGGTGGCAAAAGGTTAGTTCCAGGCTGTGCAATGCATTTGCTGGGAGACTTCAGATTTTTCAGACAGAAAGCCCTCAGCTTTATAACCTCAGAGGCAGAAGAGGAGGCAAGTCTTGCCCATTAGCTCCAGCAGTGATTTTTCTGGGTCAATGACAGTAACGAGGCTCCTGTCAGTTGGTTTTGTTTTCACTGGGGCAAGGATACTGAGTATATCATCAACCTGAAATAAAATCAGCTCCTCTGATTAACACATTTTGTACTGCTGAATGTTAGCCAGTACATCATTAATGAAAGACTGTAAAATTCTGTAACACTTCCAGCATAAACATCTTTCATCCTAATTTCTCCAGAAGTACTTACAAGTTAGGAAAGTGATTTGTGTTTAAACTAGGGTTTCATCCTTCCTGTGCCACTCTCTCTTCCTACGCCATTAAATTCAGAAAGAAAAAGCAGAGCTTTTCTGTGCTATCTCTGTGCAGTAGTACACAAAAGCATCCTGGCAAAGATCAGGACTGCAGACTTGATCTGCAGGCTGGTGGATGTCCTTTCCCATTTCCTACTGCTGACATGCCTCCCCAGAGGCAGTTTCTGTTTCTAGCCCCCTGCAGACTTACTGCATCAAAACATTAGTGCTGGGAGTCATGGCATTCATTTACAGAGGATGCTGCTTCATTACAATTACACTCGCTACAATCACACAGGAAGAGACAGTCTTCGCTCACAGTTCCCTAGCCCAAAAGCTTTTGCTTTCAGGGCTTTTTCCATTTCCCAGAACTTGTTCTGACTTGGTCCTTGGCTTTTTCCACCACTGTTCCTTTGGTGTTTCATATTCCTCTTCACTTACCTACACACAAGCCTGCACAAACCAGTAGCCCTCTGTCTCTCCATGCCTTGCAACTGCTTTTGCTTTGAAATATGCTGGCCGTAAACGTTTTTAATATTTCTGTCACCAGACACCATAAATGAGTGTACCTGTGGCATACCCTCATCCTACATGACAACAGCAAAGAATATGAGGGGGGAGAAGAAGTACATATTGTTCTTTGGAAAAGACTACGGGCTTTGGTTCAAATTTGGACTTTCAAAGAGCAGGGATAAATGCCTGTGATTTTTTTGGTTTCCTTTCAAGGTATGGAGGAGGGAAGACACCAGTAGGCTGGGGAGAAGCTGGGGAATACTAAGCTTTGGGAGGATACAGCAAAGATGATTTGGGGAGCTGTAGAGCTTAGGGGCCTCAATGTCTTGATGAAGGTAAAAGCTGAGACCACTGGGAAATACGCTTGTTTCTCTGTTTTGCAGGTTCATGAAGACCCCAGATGAGATTATGAGTGGCCGAACAGACCGCCTCGAGCACCTTGAATCCCAGGAACTGGATGAACAAATATACCAAGAAGATGAGTGCTGAAGGGAACTGGTGCACTGCCTCTGTGGGTCCATGGGAGAAACATCTGCACAGATGGCTGGCACGGTTTGGGAGGGGAAGCAACAACACAGAAGCAGTACTTGGGGTTGCCGCTTAGCTTGAAGACCACGCAGGACCTGAAGCACCTTAACAAAACAAACTAACAGGCAGAAGTGGTGCTGGCAGAAAATTAAAGGGGAGAAAGCCTGGACTTATGCACTACTTCATTGTTCCTACAAAGTCTCCCTTGAGTTCTTTCTTTCTTTTTGGTTTGTTTCAGTTTTGGGGGTTTTTTGTTGGTTTTTTTCCCTAATAAACATGCAGTTCGACTTTCCTTATCTCACATAGGACAAGACGTCAGATTATGCTTTTTTTTTGGAAGGCTTTCCTATGGAAATAGAGCGCTCATTTTCTGTGCAAGTCTCATGACATAACACCGCATAAAACAATAGCATCACAGAAGGGATTTGCTCAAAGGTTCCAGTTTGCTTGGATCAATTTACATGTGCTGCCACTGGGAAAAGTGTTGAAGCTACCAAAAGAATTTACCACACATATCTGTCAAATGAAGAGGAGTCACCCTTCACGTGTGGGCTGGGATACCATCCCAAAATAGCTTGGGCTCACAACGAGTCCTGCGAGTGGCTATTAACTGCTGGAATATGGACCAAAACCAATCACCTAAGTGCTCCAGGGAGGAGAAAAATAAATGTGACAAACCTCTGCAATAGACTGATGTTGACGTTTTCCCTCCCTCTAGCAAAGAAGTGATAGAATGGAGCGGGGGGGGAGGGAGGGCGGGGACAAATACATATATATGTGTATATATATATATAAACATTTCATATATATATGTATATATATGTAATCCCCACAATATATCCACAATGCAGAATTTCAGCTCAAAGCTTTCTATAAAAAACAAAGGCTGAAGGATCTGTAATTACAAAAGGGAGAAGTGTTTCTTATACCTTCTAGCAAGTTTGGGGTGAAAGGTGAAGGACTGTTCCTTACGTGGTAGGGAGAAAGCAAAGGGACCCATCACATGGTTTGTATTACTCAGAAACCTCTCCAGGATCATTTTGTGCTGCTGGAAAGGTAGATGATTCACCAATCTGAAAACTGATGGTAGAGAACTAGAGACCAAATAGCTATACTTATATCTTGTAATTGATTTTGGCTTTGTTTTGGGATTTGTTTTTTTTTATGCCTCCCACTACGTTCCCCACCCCACAGCTCTGCCATCAAGGGAGCTTGACTCAGCTTGCCCGTTTTTAACATGATTTAAAAGACAAGAAAAAAAGAAACCCAACAGCTGTGTTGCTTTCTTGGTTTTTTGGTTTTGTTCTGGTTGCAAGGTGCCTCATTTTTCACACCCCCGATTTGGTTTGCTGCACTGAGAGTGCTTTGCATGAGGCAAAGAGCTATGCCTAGTTTGGTCGCAGGAAGCTCATCAGTCCTTGATGCCCAATGTGAGAGAAACTACTGGCCTTTTTCATTTCACATTGCTTGGGCCACCATGACCGGAGGCTGTGGTGTCCAGGCATCCAGCGATCCATCATCAGTGGTCCTTTGAATGGAAGGAAGATCTAGCAGCAGAAATGATACTTGCAAAGGGAGCAGATGTGTAGGGAAACTGTGCAGGAATCACATGGTGTCTGGGAGAAAGCACTTCCACACCAGTTCATTAAAACAGAAAACCTCTTTTATGGGACCATGCATACTAGAAATGGAAAAAATCAGTGGGCTAATCTAATCTGTTTCAACCAAAACCCAAGGTACATTCCCATGATAGAGCTTTTATCAGCTATTAAACCAACACAACATTTGACCTTACCACATGTTTAACACAAGGGTTAATCTACCCAGGAAAAAATGGCACTTGGCAATGAATAGTGTCCCCTGTGTTTAAACAGAGATAGTCCAATCTCACAAAAGACTCAATATTGAGTCACAGGTTATAGAAGGAGCAGCTTTGTTAAGGGTATAGATAGGCATCATACAAAGAGGAGAGATTTTTCAGAGCCACTATCTGATGGGGAGCGACAGGGCACACGTTTCTCCCTAAGTTTTTCCCAGCCACATTTTTTTTATTAAATCATAATCAATATGTTACAAGTCCCAGCACACCATGTACTTGACTTTCTGCCTCAAAAGAAATGATGCGGGAGTGTGTACCGGAAAGATGAGCAGACAACCTGTCACCTGTCTCTACCGTGACTCTGAAGTCCTTGAAGCTCAGGAGGTGTGAAATTGGGAGACACTGAGGGGCTTCAGTGGTCACAGATCTGAAACCAAATGTCCCTTCAAACCAAGGGGCCAGGGAGTTACTCTGCTGTGTCACCCTGCTCAAGGGCACCCACGTTGTGGCCATGTCTCAGGAGCTGGGGTGAATAGGTGAATATGAATGGCAGATGACGCACGAGCAGAAGTATCAATGTGAAGAAAGGTTTTTGCTTGTTTCTTAGGGTAGAAAGAAACCAAGTTTATGCAGAGAACGATTCATATCCTTCACTGCTCTGGCTGTGACAACTCCATAACTGCGTTATTTTCTTTTGCCTGCTGCAGCTACTGTTATGAGATGGTGAGGGGAAAAAAAAAAAAAAAAACCAAACGACGGGCACCTTGTATATAAAGTGCTCTGGTGAGCCACAGGTTTTTGTCACAGCCAAGGTGCGCACTGCAAAATACAGAGAACAATAGACAATCCACCAGTATAAGCCCATACACTCACTGTGTATGCTAGCAAAGTTCATCCTCAGCACGGGGTATGACAGGAAAAAGCAAGGAATCCTGAAGTCTCATGTGTTGTCCCGTGGGGAAGTTTTGTAGAGGAAATGTTCACTTTTACCAAAAACGCAATCAATTTAACCTGCAGAATCTAAGTCGGGGGGGGGGGAATATTTGGTGGCTGTTGGAAACTCTTCCAGTTCACATGTAAAGGACATCTTAAGACAACTTCTTCACAACCACAGAGAAGAAGTTCTCTCAAGGTTGATGCTAGCTGGAATGAAAATAGCCTTTGAACTTGGAGCAGGCTGATCCCAGAGAGGCCATTCCTGGCTGGTGCTGTCCCCGGCCTCCTGCCAGGTCTGCGTGGTGCAGCAGTGAGCGGTGTGGGTGACACTGCAGCTGCCAGAACTGCAGGGGCTTGGGACCTGTTGTGGGAGCTGCAGGAGTTGAGCTGCTCTTGGGGTCTTGGAAGCAAGTTTACCAGCTACGACTAAACCTAAAAAAAATAACACCAGGCTAGAGCAGCTGCAGTAGACAGATTCCCTTCTACCTCACATCCAAATGGCAGATACCTGGAGTGCAAACACAGCATTAACATCCTGAGCTACAGGACCGCTCGGCTGCCCGTCTGGGCTAGCAAAGGTAACACTCTTTCCACCAACCCTGACACCCGCCTTCCCTCCCCAGTTTCTGATCTCCCAGTGTAGAATTTGCCAGCAGCAAAGCAGCTGAACTTTCTGCCTTTGCCACCAAAGCAAGTGGGAAAAGGGCGAAAGAGTCTCAGCCTTGGAGACAGGCAAAAGCCGTCTGGACATAGTCCCAGGCAACTGGCCCTGGGTAGCCCTGCTTGAGCAGGTTGGGGGGGGTTGGACCAGATGACCTCCAGAGGTCCCTGCCAACCTCAACACCCAGCAAAGCATCTTCACACTGTCCAGTTAAGTGGGACCTTCATTGCCATCAGCTTGCTACAAGCCTGAACAAGCGACAAGCCCGTCAGGTAGGACAGGCTGCAGTTCCACAGCAGAACATTTTCTTGATTTAAGTTTGAAACCTTTTGACTGCCTCTCCATCCAAAGAACACTACTGGGGCCCTTTCTGTGAACACTAAGTCGCTGCCGCCCTCCCCAAATTTCAAACTCCGCGCATGCATTCTCCAGATCTTTTTGTCAGACTGCAGCCGTGTGCAAATCCGGAATGCATCAGTTCAAGGTCTGTTTTTTTAAATAAAATTCTAGTCTCTTTTTATTGATGATGGCTTTTTGGTTTTTTAAGGTGTGGGGCTAAGGGACTGAATCAAATGAATGTAACAAAACAAAAACAAACAAAAAAGCCTATTCTCAGGGCCAGTGAGTTGCAAATAATTTTTAAAATGCCTGTAATTACATCATCTCAATAAAAAAATTTAATATAAAAGTGGGAATGCCAAATTTTCTTGGTGCAATCATTGCTACAAGGTCCTTTCTTCTTAAAAACTATGGTACCCAAGTATCTGCAGCACATAGCAGCTGTTTTCAATCACGAAAAGAAACCTGCAGGCTTCCCATGCCCAAACATGCGAACAGTGCCTGGATCTTCCCTGGGAAGCGTTGTTCGGAGAAGTTAAGACTGTCCCTTGGAGTATTTCCTTTGTTGCCTGCCCTGAGAGATGAGCAAAGCACCTCACTAGTGCCTAGGTGGGTGTGCCTGGTTCTCCTTCCTTCTCTTGGAGAGAATATAGAAGCAAAAACACAAAAATGAGGTGGTGTGCTGACTGTTGCATCTTTTTTATCCTGCTAAACAGGCCAGGTCAGGGAGTTTGAGAGCAAGAGGTTTTCCTGTAGTGTTCATATTTGCAAACCGGCCTAGAAACACTGCCGCTAATATGCTGCCCTTCCAGCACAGGGGGGACTGTATTTGCCTGTCTCCACTCCTAACCAGGCAAGGCACAGGGACCTCTGTGCCACCGGGTGCTGGGTGCTTAGGGGACAGCAAGGTGAGGCGGCACAAACTGCTCGCCGCTGTCCGTCACTCCCGACGGCAGCCCTTGGCTCCCGCGGAGCGGGGTTACTGGTCCTTACAGCCGTGGGAGGCCCCCGGCGGGTTCCTTAACGCGCTGCTCCAGAGAGGTGCCACCAAACGCCATGGCAAACACCTCTGGTCAGCAGCACGTGGGCCACAGCTGGTGCTCTCCACTGGGAGCAATTAGTGGCAGGTTAATTCGTTTGGATCCCAGCTACGGCTCAGGAGGCCCCCACCATAATTTGGCTGATCTATGGGTTATCCACTCAGCTGCTCCTTGCTCAGTGTTTGTTCTTGGTTTTTCTTTCACTGTTGTTTTTAAACCACAAAGCAAAGGAGTAAGCACTAAACAAAGCCCTCTCTGAACCAAGACATCAGGCAAGAAGGAAACAGTGTGTTGCTCCATAATTCAGTCCCTTCAGGCCATTTCCCTTCATTTTAGAAGACAAAATAGATCTGTCCTACACCCTCTCACAGCTTTCTGTGCACTCTGAACAACAGCAAACACTGCAGGTTGAAGGCATAAGGAGCAAGTCCTCAGTGGTTTTGGCCATCGCTCCAGTGAGGATTAGTTTCAGCTGAGGAGCTAGTCTTGAGCCCAGAGAGCTGTTAGAGAACATCCTTCGGAGGCTGCAGGACAGAAGAGGCCCAGCAGTGCATGCCCGATACATCTTCCTCTCCCATTTTCAAAATTAATTAATTCAGCTGTACAGGAGAGCTACCAGGCCAACACCAGCGTGGGGATCATGGATGATGCGTACGTTTGCAGCCTACGGCTACCACAGGCATGACGGTGCACGCTTCCTCCATAACGCTCCCCAGTGCTGACCAGGAGAGATTTTGCAATGGTGTCAGAGAGGACCTCAATGACTGTCCACGCACCCCTGGGACTTACAGAGACTGCTGGTGAGGTACTGGCAGCAGCATTTTTTTTAATTATGTAGAAGCACATTTTAAACTAATACTTAGCAGAAAGGTTTTCACTTCTCCCAGATGAGACTCCACCTGTGAGGCACAAGCAAACAAGCACATGTTTTTTTTCCCCTCAAAGACTTACACCGATTCAGACAATCCTGACTTCAGTTTGTAACGCAAGCAGCTTCCAAGCAATGCAGAAAGAGCCACCTATGAAAGCTGTGAGGGCACGAGGAGAGAGAGGATGCACTACCACGGTATGAAGCCAAAAGGCAAGCGTGCTTCATTAATCACCTGAAAGAAAGGACTGGTGTGTTGGTGTAAATATTCTAATAGCACAGGACCAGGTGGACCTACCGCATGTCAGCTCTCTCCGTACTGGATTCCCATGCACACAGGGATCTGCCAGCTACACTGGATTCACCCCGGGCACCAGCTTGCCCAGTTCTGCAGACAGCAGCATCCCTTCTCACACCATGCAAAGCCCAGCAGAACTGGAAGTCATGCCAAATTATACCCACCTGGTAGGAGAACGGTGCCCTACTTCATGAGCTGCTTCAGAAGAAACAGCTGAATGCGTGCTGCCATCCCACTAGGCCCAGCAAGGAGGCTGGGGAGAGAGGAAGGAACGGGACGCAGCCCAGTTCAAGCTTCCCCTCACTGGACAGCCTCCTAGGAGCCCAAAAGAGAGCCGGACAATGCTGGAGAATGAGCTTCCCAGCACCTACTTCCAAAAGAGGCAAGGACATGAGGTGCCAAGAAATCAATGGCAGGGCAGCTGCAACTGCAGCACAAAATGTAAGACGGGACTGTGCCCACTGGTGAAAAAAATCACCTCAGTTTCTTCATTCTAGGTCATCCTACCTGTTTTCCCCAACCAACTCAAAAATTGTTTGTCATTTTGCAGCCAAGGCAGAAAAAGAGAGGCAAGAGCCTGTCTTTCCACCTTCATCCCTCCAGCCTGCTCTTTCCTCACCTTGCTGCCTTAAGAAAAAGGGAGCGGGATGTGGATGCTCAGCAGCCAGCTGTCCCCTACACGGAGAGACGTCGGCGTGCCATGCACAGTGGTACATGCCTCACTGCCGAGCACGCAGGGACCTGCCCCGTGCCAGCCCCTCGCTCAGCCCGAGCTGGCTCCAATGGTGGCAATGTCACCAGTGAATGAAACAGCCTTTTTTTCTCCTCCCCCGTGGCAGTAATGCGACAGCCCTCATTTGCTCAAAAGAACAGCACTAACAGTGCTTAACGACTATCTTCCACGGTTGATCATCATAAGCCAGACAACCGGTTTGCTTATTGACCGGCTCTCCGCCCGCCATGTGCCCCTGGCACCGAAAGGAAAGGCTTTGGTTGTGTGTAATGGTTCACCCTGCAGGACATCAATTTCTTCTCGTGATTCCTGTCAGACTGAGGCAGGCTAAACATACAAATGGAAAAAAAAATAACCTGGCAATTGCTATAGAGAATTGGAGCGGGACACACCTTTACTTCAATGTTGTCCATTTGTCAACAAAAGCAAGTGCGTGCATCTCTGCCAGCCTCAGCAAAGCATCGATATATTCCAGTGCAGGAACCAGGCTGAGATACCAGTTTAACACTGGGCAGACCCTCTTTCTGTGACTGCACCGAGCTGGCTCCCACAAACTACAACCAACATTTAGAGGAAAAAAGGAAAACACAGCGCCTTCCCATAAGACAATAGAGGTTATTATGACCGATATGATCAGTTGTAAAACTTGCAGGGACACATCAATCTTTCTGCCTCCTGCAAACACCTGTGCGTAAAGTTTCTCAGCATCTCAAAGTGCTGGAGAACAGCCTCAACAGGAAGAATGATAACTGTTCAGGAATTAGAATTGATCTCCTGCTGCCTGATAAACACTGTTAGCCTGGGGTTGTTGACTTGAAGCCAAGTTCTGCTAAATGGACAAAGTTTTCAAGTCAACCCTTCCCGGTGTTTGACAAGGTAAAGGAAGGAACTGGAGTGAAGACAGCTCGAACAAAGTGGGTATTGTTTCCCGTGGGCTCCATAAAGATGTGAGCACATGACCCGTCAGAAGAAAGTGAGGAGAAGAAGCAGGGATGGCATGAAAGCTGAGGCAAGTAAAGAGTCAGTTTGGATGATCACAAAGATGAAAGCTGGGAGTGTTCACCACATGCCTTCCCAAGGGCAGAGCCAAGGTCAGTAACTTTCGCTTGGCTAATGCATGCTTGCAGGATATGAACCAGTCTCAATTCGAAGACCTGCAGAATGAGGAGTCCACCTCCTCTGTACCAAAGGTTAATCATCCCCTGCATTAAAATCTGTCCTTTCCTTTCCGTTTAGCTGTATCTTAATTCCACTTCCAATCATTAGCTCTCATTTTGCTTTTCTTCACTAAATCCTGTAAACGGTAGCATTCCCGCCCATACACGAAGAGCCTTACTGACTGCAATCAGTGCAACTCATACTCCTCTTTTTTTCCCCCAACTAAATAAGCAGAATGCAAGGGAGGAACTGAAGCTCCGTTGTACAACAGCTTCCTGAAGGGGCTGCTCCCGGCTGGGAGAGCTGCAGGACGCAGCCACACTTGTTTCTTGGGGTGCTGCCTGGGCTGCTCCTGCAGGAAAGGCTCCAGAGTGCACATCAATCTCTTGGGAACTGGCTGATGTGAAACAGAAACGGGAAAGGGACAAACCCACATCGAGGTGCCATTTTGGTCCCGTGAGAGCCCAGGTGACCCAACAACCATGCTTCTTCCAACCCTCTAGCTAGGGTGGGAGGTTTTCTCCCCTGAGGAGATTGCCTCCAAATACAGTAATAAATCCATCAGCAAAAGAAGCTGCCTGTTTCCTTATTTCTTTCCAAAATGTTCTTAGTGTTGGTGAATGCTCTCGGGAACATGCTGTCTCACAAACAAAGGTTTCTTCCTCTTCACATGCCTCCCCAGCTTGCATCCCAGTTAACTCCTAAAAATTCAGTGGAATCAGCAAGCAAGCATAATTAACAGGCAACCAAATTTCACAGGGCCAGGACATCACCCAGCATTCAATGCACATAGTCCAAGCCACTGCTGAAATTCCCTCAACACGGAACAGGAGGAGAACAGGCCAGAAGATCTGCCGTTCCAGCACTGACAATTTCATGCATGAAGCGACACCTTTGCTCTGCTAAAGCCCATGGAAATTAGGGCTGTATAAAATCTGTGCAACACAGAGATCTGAGCGGTGTCCACTGAAAATATCCTACCCAGGAAAAATTGAGGGTTTGCTACAAAAATAAAACTTAAACCCCACAGCAACCTCCTCAACCAAGCCAATTCCCACCCTGGAGTGAAAAACATAACAATTTGTTTTGATGGTACTTTGCAGAGACCTGGATTCAGCACCGACATCCGTCAGCTCCCAACACAGATGAACTGACAGCACAAAAATCAGCCTCAGACCCAGTTATCAAGGACTTGGGTGTCCAGGGTCTTAAAGTCGTGTGTTTTCCAATTAGAAGAGTTCCATTAGAAACGTTTTCACACCAAAAGACAAGTCTGGTGTACAAAAAAGAAACACTTCATAAAATTACGCCAAGTCCATCTCAAGATGTAAGACCATACGGCCCAATTTCCAAAAGGACTGATTAACCCACAGTTTTCACTGAAGTCAACAGAAACCACTGGCTTTGCCTTTGGAAATCGGACTGCTCCTTTAGGCGCCTATGTCCACTTATTCTTTATTTGCACACATTATTAAGGGTACCTTGCATTGCTCTTTCTAAGTGGCTCAGATCTAGCACCTTTGCAGAGTTTTCCTTGCCTAATGTCAAGGCCCCGCCATGTCCGCATGCTCAGAGAGCCCCTTTGCTCCCATCTTTGCAGGATCCTGGCTCAGGGAGCGGTGCTCGGTGGTGGGCAAGGGATTGGGCAAGCGACACCCCTTGGAAAACTTCAGTGTAAGGGCTGGTCTCCACAGAGGGAGGGCAGGAGCAAAACACAAGTGCCATTTGAGATGCTCAAGACATCTGCACAGACCTGGTGGGACATACTGGAAACATGCATCTGTTTTCCCAAATGCTTCTGGTCTGGGACACGCAGATGACAAAGACACGCTAGCAAGGCAGGGTAAAGCCACCCTTTTACCTTCATGGCAGGTGACCCAATAGAGACCTTTTTAGGTGGTGTCTGAGAGAAGAAGTGGTGAGTTGCCTTGGGATTACGAACTCAGCTCTCGTGCTCCAGACCATCACCAAAAGGGTTGGGGCGACGGGGGATGTCCCCTAAGTGAAGCATCTGTGGGCGAAGGAGACGTGCACAGCATGGGAAGGGACAGAGGGAGAGATGCCCGGTCCCTGCTGAAAAGCAAACAACAGAGCACAGCTACGGGTGTGAGAGGCCGATTGCAAAAGGGTAAATATTTATCCAAAAGAATTTGAGAAAGAAGGAAACATTTTTCATTTGGTTGTAAGTCTTTCAGGAAATTATTCATTTTTCCAATGAAAACATTTCTTTAAATTCAAAACAACTGTTTTTCTCCCGGCTTTTGTTTACAGAAGAAGGAAGACTTTCAGCTCTGCCCTTTTTCATTCGTCCTCCACAAAATGTCAACCAAGCCTCACGTCTCAGGTTGAGAAGTCATTTTTCGGAAAGAAAACAACAAAAAAAGAAAGCGTTGTGAGGTTTTGCTGAGCAGCTGTAGCTGCTGCTGCGGAGAGGAGGGCAGAGTGCTCCTGCTCCTCTCCACCTGTTGGAGATGGGCACAAGGTTATTTGTAATGAGCGCATTAGAGCCAAGGCTGACTTGCCAGAAAAGCAAAGGGAAAAACAATTTATTCACCTTTTCAAGAGCCATTTAAGCAGTCCTGGTCAGAAAATGAGCATCTTCTGTCTCTAGTTCACTCCTACTTTTTCCACCTTGATACTTTTTATGTAAGACAGATGCCTCTTGTGGGTCCCAGCCACATGGGGTCTGTGTGCAATGAGTGAGCAATTTCCACAAAATAACTGTCCTTCGTCTTTTGCTCTTTTATCTCCCATTTCATAGCAGTCTTACCAGCATCCCTAGGAAGCCACAAAAAAAATTCACAGGCTTTGTGCTATGACTGAGGGCTGGTAACCCGCTCTATTGTTAAGCCCAGCTTCCCCGAGGAGTTCATTCCGCAGAGGTGACATCTGCCCCTATCCTCCACCAGGACTCAAACCAAGAGGTGTTACCTCCAGCTTCACAGATTATATCTCAGCTGCTGTGGTAATAACATAACCAATCAGGCAAACTATTTGGTCAAAATTTAAATCTTATGAATGCTGAAACAAAACAAAATTGAATATAAATCATGGGCCATGGACACAGGAACTGTCCCTGAGTGTGTAGGCCAGCTTTTCCATCCGTGAAAATTAACAGTGTCTTAACATGCAACCAAATTGAGAATGTAGCACAGTAAATCTGTCTGAATACAGGAATGGATGTGCCTATGTGGGAAAGAAGAGGTGTCAGCCCACCAGCAAGTGTGAATTGTTACAAACCAGCAGGAGACAACACGCTGCTTCCAGGAGCAGCTGCAGAAACGAGAGGCACACACAGCTGTGACTGACACTAACAAGGGGGGAAAAAAGGACAAAAATATGTTAGAGAACCAGCTTCCCAGCTCTAACCGCTCCTGTGACCCATCCTCTGGAGCAGCCAATGCAACCCGGCTTACCCCAAGGAGCCTCTCCCCCACACCTTCAGCCTCGGGTGTTACTCTGGTAAACCCAGGTCCTCCCATGTGTTCCCACCACCCTTCCAGTGCCAGCACCAGCCCTTGGGCAGCCACCACGCACACCGACCTAGGCAAAAATAACCTGGACAGAAAGAAGAGGCTGGTTTTCAGCTGCTTCAGCTCCACGATCTGACTCACCGCCCAACTGCACAAAGAGCAATGCAGCTGCAAGATGGACAGAGGGAACACACATCCCAAAGCAGGGAGAGAAGACTTCGGTCTGCTTAAAGCAATCGGGAAACCGCAGCCCAGCCAGATCCCCACTTGGGCCAGCTCTCTGTAGCCATCTGCTTCCCACGGAGCTCCATGCTGCCATTTTCTTTGTGTTTTCTGTCATCTAACCACCCGTCCCTACCCAACACAGCTCTACAACAATTCACTTCCAAGCAAATCAGGCTGGAAAACTGAATTCCTGGGGCATGGCACAGTCTTTGCACACTGTAGAACAGCAAAGCTAGCGGCTGTGCTGCTATCTGAGCAGGTGCAGGCAGCTGGCTGACGTGCTTTAAAAGAGCTTGTATGTGCACAGCTCTCTGAGGGTTTCAACTGCAGCCCTTGCCATTCACTTTCTCCCTTTCAGTTACACCACACACACCCCCAAGTGTTCTTTGCAACCATCTGAGAGTGGCCAACAAACCCAACAGGTCTGCTTCAAAAGAGCCTACAGCTCCTCTGTCCGGGGTTTAATGCCTTTCGTGGCCGGGTAGCGGAACGAGAGCAAGGCAGAGGAATTCTGAAGACCCAAGCAGCAGCACGGGGCGCTCCCGTGGTTCGTACGGGAAGCCCCAGTTCCCGTGGCCGGACCCTGCCGCCTTTCATAGGCGCTGCACCACATCTCCCCAGACAACACTGTTGCCCTCCACCAGTGGTCTCTGGTGGCAAGACCACCCTGCATGTAGGTTTTAGAGAGAAGCTCCATCCTTTCAAGATAAAACTCTGCCAGAAAGAGAGTTCACTTCAGTACAAGTTACATCTGATTATCCACAACACATCACAGTCTCCCGGCTGCTTCCTTGGCACTGCGACGCGCACTTCCAGCACCCTCCAAAAACCAGCCCTTTCGTCTTGGATAAGGAGTTGGCCACAGAAGTAACCACCTCCACACAAGATTGCTGTAATTCCCAGGCTCTGAAATCCACAAGATATTCACTTGCCAGCTCCCACCACTATTTTGATCTTTGCAGCCTCAGTGAAGACGAGCTGGGGAAAAACGATGGGTGTTGCAAGCTAGACGGGTGTTGCTCTGCTCACAGAGGCAGCGGGTACTTTCCTAATGTCCCTGACTACCCCTGAGCCATTTCCCCTCCCCTTGAACCCTTCTGGTCCTTTGCTGCGTGGTGAAGTCCAAGAAAAACACCAAGGGGATTTTGGGGGGGGGTCAGTTTTGTTGTTTAGCGTCACGGGAGGAGCTCCCATTGCCACAGGCTCCAGAAATCCCCTGAGCGTGACCACTTGCTGGCGTGGGCAGCATGCAGGCAGCAGAGCCACGCCGCGCTCAGGCCTCTGCCCCGAGCGCTTCTCCTGGTGTGCACCCCAGCACCTCCTGTATTTGACTTATTCAAGCACATGATGAATCACTTTTCCAAGCCAACAATGCAACCAAATAGTCCTGGCTGCTGGTCCCTCCACTCTGTTTCTTCCCCTAAATGTATCACATTCGTTAATTTAATTTAACCCTGCAGGCTGCTTAGGTTTTTTTGCACCTTTGCACAGATACTACATTAGGTGTGCAGACCTTTGCTTGCATTTATAGTCAACAACTTCAGGCTCCTCTTCTGAGCCCTACAGAAAAGCACAAACACTTGCCAAAGACAAATTGTTTTCGTTCTCTTCCCTCCCCCTACAAGGAGGTGAGAAGGATATTGCAATAGGTGTTGTACTCCCCACCCACATTTTTTCTCACTGCCAAACACATTGCATCAGGAACAATTAGAAAATTTTTCTTTGTGTGGGCCCTTAGACTATATATAAAATGCAGAAACATTTTTCTTCTTAAAAAAACAAAACAAAAATCACCTCCCGCGTGATCTTTGCACTAGCTTTCAGGGAACTGGTTCAGCCGATAAGGTGAGGAACACTACTAGTGGGATAGCTACAGCCACAGATGCAGAGCTGATCTCCCAACATTAGGAGGGGAGAAAAGGATGCTCAGGGGCCGTTTGTTCCATCAAGGAGACAAAGATACAAGAAGAAGGAGCTTGTTGAAAGTTACAGCTGCATGCACTCACAGCAGAAGGAGACTGCAGAAAATACAGCCTAGGTCTGCAACAACTTCTGCTCCTGCCAACGCTGGCGTGTTGTTCCCCAAAGCACCTTCCCAGGAAGCAGGGCCCTGTAACTCAGTGTGATAAACTGGCACAGCAAGAATGAAACCAGATTGACATTAATCAAACACCTGACCCAAGATGGGAACCGCAACATCCATTACCACCACTGCATGCAGAAGCGCAAACTCAGCAGCTGTCAGCATGAGAGCCCAGCTAAAATCAGTGCGTAGCGCTTATCAGACAGACCGAAAGCAGTAAGTGACAGTTCGTATCCAGACATTCAGGCAGGTGCAGGCAGTGCCCTTCCAAAGCAACATCCTCGGCTAGAGAGGTGCTTCATCTGCAATCTGAGCTGTGTCTTGAGATGCAGGGTCCAGTCAGAGTGCATGCATAATCCTCTGTAAGCAGTTGCAGCAAATATTTCAAACAGTAGTTTAATTTTTTTCATGCAGTCAGCCTTTAATGCTGGTTGGTACTTGGACCTGTCCTGCACACCTATATAAAGCATATGCTAGCTCCTACTGCTACCCTGTCCACATACTGTAGGACTTCACAGGAGTTTCAGTTACCAGTAGCTGAACTGCAGGGCTGTAAGTTTGTACTCTTGGGATCTAACTGGAGTCAATAACTCCAGTGGCATGGGGCCGTGAGCTGGGTGTGGACTGCTAGGAACTGCAAGGGGAGTGGGATGCATTGGCTAGGTCCAGCTGGAGGTGAGGCCAGAGAGGCAACAGTTAGCCCCAGCTCTGCATCCAGAACCCCCCAGGAGATTTGCATCTGGTGTCCTGACTGAAGTCAGGTTTTGTTCAGAATCATAGAATATCTCAAGTTGGAAGGAACCCATAAGGATTGTTGAGTCCAACTCCCTGCTCATCGCAGGAGTACCTTACCTCTTAGAGAGAAAAACCTGTTTTAACCAGTGTTGCTTTCATACTTAGGGGTCATACTGAACACAAGGCACTTCATAAAGAAGACAGGCACTGCATTCCAATGGTAGATAACTGTGGACCATCTGTATGTCCCAACATTGCCTTTTTTCAATATATAATGCTTAAATTTCTAGAGACCCTCAGCATCATCTTACTCAGAACATCTCAGCAACTGCAACCAGTCACAAACGCATACACCATCTACGAGTGCTTCACCCAGAGGTGTTAGCAGGATCAAATAGGTGCCAGATCTTCATTCCAGAGCTATGGCTGTGATGAGGTGGAGCTGAGCAGGGCAGAAGCCCTCGCTCCCTGCTTCTGCACCTCCACCTCCAGCCCCCGTCTGAGGGCTGAGCCCAGCAGCCTTCACCCCCGGGCTGCTCTGCCCGTGCCAGACCGTCTCCACCTTGCCAAGGGGCCTCTGGGGTCCCGCACTTCTCCAGCTCCAACGTGCCCCCCCAGCACTGTGGGCAGCAGCAGCGGTGGCTCCGTGAGCAGCAGACACCCATCCATCCCAGCGGGTTATCACTTTCTCTCCTCTGACACAAAGCAAAACGCTCCCCACCTTGCTGCCAGCAACCCTAACCACATCACAAACAAGGAGGAATCTACAGAAGTATTCAAAACATCTGGATGTTGTGCCACCACGGCAATTAAATCCACACTCACTTTCTCACACAGCGCCTGGAGGGAAACCGACTGCACGGCGGGGCAGAAGAGGACATGCCGTGGTAATCTTGGCTTCCTCATAGCCTGGCTCCATGTTGCAATCTCTGAAACCATCCTCAGCGGCAGGCCTTGCCCTGGGAGCCTGGTCCACCCGCTCTGGGGTGGGCTCCCTCTCTTGGAGGACAAGCTGTGCCAGAAACAGCTCTGCGCCCACGAGGGACTGCTTTTTCAGTGGAGCAGCGCTGGGGAAGGGGAATGTCAGCAGGTTCATGCTTTAAGAGAGGTGCTCTCCCCTGTCCGGCTGAGCATCCCCTTGCTCCAGAGCCGTGGCTGCTGCCTCAACGGAGGCATGGGGAGGCATCCCACCCCAGGCTGGTGAGGACATCAGTGCAGCTGAGGTACTCGCAAGCCCTCTCCCCTGATCGCAGCCTTTCCAGAACAGGTCCATCAGCTCCTTCCTTCCTTGTGCGCAGCTGCCTGGGGCCGGGGGGGTACCTGCGTGCCAATGGCACCCCCCGTGGAAATTTTCTCACGGACCTTGTTTCCATCAGGAAAAAAAAAAGGGGGGGGCAGTTTGCCACAGCGCGACCGCCCGGCAGCAGTGCCCTGACTTTGGTGGCATCTTAGAGGGTGCGAGGCAGCTTTCCACCAGCCCTTTGGGCAGCCCAGGTGTGCTGACCGGGTCCCTGCTGCCTGCGCTGCCTGCGCTGCGGCGCAGCTGGCCCGAGGGAGCAGCTGGGCTGTCAGAAGACCAGACTTTCCACCCCGCGTGCTGCAGGCTCCTGCCTTGAACCGGCCCAGAAAAAGCCACTTGGAAGTTCCCCATTGCTGCCACCAATACCCACTTTTATTTTCTGCTTCAGAAACGCAACAGAAAAGAAACTGCAAAGGGGGCATTTATCGCATTTCGATGTCCAATCTTCTGTATCACTGGCACCACATTTCCAGCAAGAGAGTTGAGGAGAAGAATAACGCCGCTCTGAAGCCAGGGAAGAGATTCCTGCTGGAGGGCTGCGCAGGAGCTCCCCAGCACTCCCGCTGCCTGTTATCCGTGAACAAAATGCCAAGCCAGCATCCAAATGTAGCTTGCGTTACCTCCCAGTCTCCCACCCTTAGGCTCCCGTTGCTTTCAATGCCTCTGGACAAGGCACATACTCTCTCGATTATCTTTTCAGCAGAAGCTTCTAGTTTATTTGCAGCCCACAAATACCTTTTTGTTCCAGCTGATTTCATTACTTGGTAGAAATACACTCTTTGCAGCACGGGTAAGCTTGGCTTTACATGGATGTGTGGTGCCTAATAAAACAGGGCCCTGCTTTCTCACTGGAGTTCCTAGAAGTTCATTCAATAGAAATAAAGAACAATTTGGCAACTTGACTACCAAGCTCCAGGCTGCCAGCCAGTTTACAAATCGGCAACCAGCTAGATGAGACTAAAATCCTCTGCCTGGGTTCAGCTAGATGAACTATTTTTGTGAATACTGTATTTTCTGGGAAAATGGCATTTCAGATGGACTGACAAGAACTGCAAGTTTAGGTCAAGTGAAGCAAATAGTTCCAGATGAAGAAAAGCAGAAAAAAAAGATATAGCACTGAAAAAGTTTAGTCTGGCATACTCAAAAATTATTTGTTCCAGAAATGTCAAATGGAAACTTTTTGATTTTTTCACTTCAGGATGGAAATTTTCATTTAAAGATTGACCTAAATTTCTAAAAGGAAGACATTAAATAACAGGAGTAAGAAGGAGACTATACCACTCTGGATCATGTATTACATTTGAAGATAATAAGAAATATTTGTGTTTCTTTTTTCATTTTTCTAGGGGAAAAAAAATCCTGATCTTCTTTGCCTTGAACCAGCAGTCTTCCCAAAAACATTCACCTTAGCCACTGAGCAAAATCATGATCACCTCCCCATGGGATTTTGCAAACACTAAAAACAGCTCGCAGCACATCTTCAAGATAAGTACTTTTGGTGTGGACAACCAGGACCACAGAGAAATGACTCAATATGTTTAGGGACATAGGATGGGCAAGGAGAGTCAGAAGTAAACTCTAGGACTTTTGATCCGTATTTTCCTGTCAATTATACAGTAAGTGTGGCTGTCACTGACTGGGATGCTTTTTTCTCCTGTTATATCATCGCTTAACTCTCTTCCCAGGGTCCATTTGAGGAATGTTTTAGAGTCACAGCATTATCAACATGGGAAAATTAAACGCGGAGAGATTTTTGAGCTGCGTTTACATAATAAGCAGCCTGCAAATTTGGGGCGCCTGTGTTTTTGGCTGCCTGACTTCAGATACCTGCAGCCTGATTTGCATGAGTATTATGCACCCAGAACTCCTACTGAGATCAAAAAAACAACTCAGTGCCTCTGCAAAAACAGGTTGCTGGCATCCAAAAACAGAGGCACGCAAACTCAGCGCATTTTTCCAAAATCTGGGTCCGCACCCCTAATCTGAGTTGGCCACTGAGTCAAATGCGGCGTTCAGCCTCCACAGTGCCTGGCAGACTCCAACCCAATTTCTACCTCTACGAAAATCCAGCAAAATTCCTCTTACAATTTTGGAGACTGTCTGTTTTCCTCTGCTCTCTGCTTTTTTTTAATCATCTTGATTTGAGGCATTTCTTTTAGAGCCTAGAAGTACTAAAATTGCTCCACACTATATGTACATACACATACACAAGCACAAAAGCAGTTGGTTTAGAGCAGACACCGTGAGGTTTTGCCAAAAAAGCAGGTACGCACCGAAATTGAACAAGGAGCTCATTTTGTCCGTGGGCTTTCACCACGCTGCGAGGTGGATGCTGGCCACGCTCAGCAGCCGTGGGGTTATCACGGTCTGGGTGATCGCCACCCCTCCGTCAGAAAGCCGCAGCAAGCAGAGGTAGATCTAGACAATGTGCCATCAGTCTGTAGCCAAAAAAAAAAAAGAAAGAAGGTTTAGCAACACTTCCTGCTTTTCTAGGAGCAAGGTGGGCTCCAGAACGTTCTGCACCGACTATCTGCAATATCTACCTGTGGGGTTTTGCTTGTTGGTTGGTTTTTTTTTAAGTGGATGGAGGCGTCTGTATTTGGCTCGGAGAAGGAGCATACATTGCCAGAGTTTGGAAAGGGCAATGTCATGCCCAGGTAGTTAGGCTAACGACGACTGGGCTCCATCCAGCTGTGGCAGGACTGCTGGGTGGTTGCTTTCATGTGCTTTTTGTTTCATGTTCATCACCCTGGCATCCGAGCAGTTTGCATCTTGGTTTAGCAAAGGTTTAACCACAAGAGCTCTCTCCTTGCGAGGAGGAGGAAGGGCGAGAGGCTGAGTGCTTTACAGAGGGTGGGGTACAGAAATGAGTTGAGCAGATTTCATCTAGCCTTATTTTCGACTCTGATCTTCATCAAACGCAGCTCGATAGGCAGGCAAATCTGCTGCAGCCCGTGCAAAGGCAGCGGTGGGGTCACCGCACTGGGACAGCGGTGCCCGGGGCAGCTGCGCCAGGCTGGGCTCCATACGCAGGCGCCGACAACGCTGCAGAGGAACCATTTCTGAAGATGCTCAGCAGCTTTGCACCCTTTGCCTTTGTCACAGGCAGCACTGAAAGCCACGCTTCCCTGTGGAAGAGTAACAACAGACAGAAAGCCAGGAGAGGGTGTTAAGAAAAGAAATCCAATCATTTAGAAAAAGCAGCTTAACCCAGGTGGCCAAAGGTACTCTGACAATCTGTTCTGGGCAAGAATTGTATTTCCTGCGAGTTCTTTCACTTATGTCAGTCTGTGTTTCAAATCAGCTTTGACACAACCTCGGTGACAAAGGCTTTGAAGTCTGAACTAAATGTGCTACAGCGATCATTATTCATAACCACTCAGACGGAGAGGGAATATTTTCCTTTTGAAAGGTCCTGCCAAACCTGTCCTGTGCTTTGTTTGCTTTCAGAGGCACCGTGGTCATTCTTTGGGAGGAAAGAGGATGGAGGAAAGAAAGGGCGATAACAGTCTAGCAGGGAACAGCCTTCAAAAATCACTGATCAAAAATTCACTAATTAAGAAAGTACAGGGACCATCCCAGCTGGAAACTGCTGCTTCACAGGGACTCCATCTAAAGGACCTTTGCACAGAACCTTCCCCAGGGAGCAGTCTTGGGCCCAACTCTGTGACACCTTGATCTGCATCTATTTTACTGAGAGTTAAGCTGCTGTACTTTGTAAGTGAGTGGTTCTATTTGCAGCGGCAAGGTGCAACCCAAACAGCAAGTGTTTACACACTTGGAGAGCACAATTCTAAGTCAGTCCCCAAGGAGAGCAGTAATCATCTAGGATTTTACAGTACAGGGATTGGCAGGGTTGGGGCTGCATACACACATCTCCAGAACAGCTTTGAAGATATATAATTTTTACATAGGAGTTATGAGAACGAGATTTGGCTAAAGTTCTGTGCAATAGTCATTTCAAATGCCCCAGGGCCCAACCTGCTCCCACTAAAGTCCCTGGAAAGACTCCAGGGCAGCAAGCCGAGACCCTTGCTCTCTGTGCCTACTCTTCTTTTAGTGCCTTTCCTCTGTTCATTTGTCCTCCACTGATTGCTGCTTTTTTTTTTTTTTTTTCTCCTTTCTGAACACTTCTGTTGCTGGGTTCAACTAAACCTTCCTCTGGCACAGTGTCATTCCTTGAAACATTGTCAGTGTTTGTTTCCTGAACCCACCCTCTTCTCTTCTCTGGATTTTGTCTCCCTTTAGGGTCTTCTCCTCAAGCTTTTTAGTATCGCCGCTGGCCTTTCTCTCCCAGATTCCCATTTGGTATCACTTCAAATGCATCTTTCCTTCATGGTGGCTTCTACCTGCCTGCCCACTTACAAACACTTCTCTGATAAACATCATATTGCCTCCTGCTGCTCTCTTCTCCTCTTTTCCCTCAGTGTCTCTTCTGTATTTATCTTTCCTCCACTTCCACCTCTTCAATTCTGCCTCAGGATCTCTGCATCCTTCCCACTACCTCATCTCATCTCCTGTTTTTCCATTCCTATCCACATTACCCCAGTCTCCTCATCCTCATCTCCCATCAGTTTCTCTCCTCCTTGTCCCCTTCCTATCAGTGCCTGCCTTTCTTTCTCTGCTACACACATAATTCCCCAACACTTTCTTTCTCAGCGAAGGAGCTGGGCATAGAGAAGAAGAGGAAGGAGCCTCAGGGGGATATTTTTTTTTTACCTAAGTTAGATAAATAAGCTCTCTATGCAGTCGGTGGAGAAGTGTAGGACAACTTAAGAGGTTTAGTAGGTGTCGTCTTCCTTTACTGATTCTGTAAGGAGCCTAACTTGCTCCACCTCATTTAGTAGCCTGAAGTTAATGAAGCCACGTGAATATCATCTGCACAATCTCACTTTTGTTTAGGCCCATGTGAAGGAGAAAGGAAAGGACAAGTTATCAGTAACACAAGGAAGCTATTTGCCAGTGACCAGGCAGCCTCAGCTCCTGGTGTGCATGGTAGGCACCGGTGGGGAGCGGTGGCTTTTCAGAGATCCAAAGGAGAGGAACACAGTTTTGCAGATGTTTGGGGGAGTGTCTCCCAGCCAGAATGGGGCTTTGGGCTGTGAGATCCAGGTCACCTTTAGAAAAGGGCGTGGGGGATAGATCTGTTAGACGAGAAGGGCAAGGTCAGCCAACTCTTGAGGGACCTGAAAAGCAAAAGCGGGGAGAAGTCATCCAGCAGAAAGAAGCAAACTGATGAGCAATGTGGTGGTCAAAGCAACAAGCCAAAAAAGGAGGGTTTAGCACCATGTTGTTTAGGAGGCTTGAGAGGATTGGTGTCACGGACACAGCAGCAAAGGAAAGGTGGTGATACCAAGGGCCCACGTTTAGGTTTTCATTGTGTTGTCTGACAGACAAGGAGGCACTGGATATGAGAGTCAATGCAGGCAGAAGCCCCAGGAATGGAAAAGAGCCTGGATGCTGGAGTCCAGCGAGACAGCTGAATCAAAGATGAACAGCTTGCTATTTTAATTCCCCACTCTGGGGACCTCCCCAGACCATCTACGCACCTGGGTATACCTCTAATATTTCTTCTGCTTTATTTCCTATGTCCCCACCAGGTCCTGGGCTACAGCTGCTCTTGTAACACTTCGTATGTGTTCATCGAGGAACAGAGCTGAATGGAGTAAGACACTGCATCTGCTTCAGGGTCATAAAATATTGCTCCACCAAGATACTGGTTGGGAACCTATTCTCTAGCTTCCCATATTTTTCACATTGTTTGCCTTGACAAGCCCACTGAAAACCCCCAAGCATTTGGGTGAATGAAAAGGAATATTAATCTGGGACAACACAAAGGCTGGAGGACAGAGGAGTAGGAAGCTCAAAGGCTGTGCACCCTTTCACAGCTGATGTCTTTATTCTTACTGCAATTTCTTCAGATGACTTCCAAGGCTATTAGATAATATTCTCTTGCCAAAGCCAAATAATCTGTTTTGAACTGACCAAACCTACCCCTATGCTTTACTGAGAACCACTTGCAGCTCTTTTCATTTTAACCACGTAGAAGTGGAAGCATTAGATTTTCCTCCTTCTTTTAATGAAGGAGAACCCCCCAAGTCCAGCTTTTCCCCAAGATCTGACAATACACAGAGTGAGAAGGGTGGTGGGAGGGCTCTCAATACTCCACTAGTGAATTAACATAGGCATTTTCCAAACCAATTAAAAGCCAAGAGGTGCAAGAAGACAAATATCATGAAAACTATGGACATTTCAAAAGACAATCAGTCTTAAAGGTTTCCTAGGGTAAGTGTTTTTCCTCCCTCCCTGCTATTTTCCCTCCCCCTCAGCAATGGTATACAAGCAGCTTGCTTTGTTGAAAGTACAAAGCATTTAGGAGAGGACAATGCATCCAAAGTGATTCTAGAATAAAACAAGAAAAACCTTTCAGCACAAGGACTTGTGGAGGTGGAGGCAGAACAAAAAGCACGAAGCCCTGTGAGAGATTGGAGGAGAAGCCGCTTTGAATGCACCAAGAGAAGGAGCCCTCAGCCTTTATGAGGCTTTCTCGATGTAGCCGCAAAGCTGCTCTCTGACTTCCAGCCCTGTGAATTTCCACTCCAGCCTTGCTGTTTATAGCCAGTACACAAAGTCCTTATCTTCCAAGCACAGCTTTAGATTATAGAGAGGGCATGCTGTCAAGAGAGACTGTCAAGGCTAATGAGCACGGGGTTAAACCAGTGCTGCAGCAATGGGACATCGCTCGAGGAGCTGCTCGGCAGCAAAGCTGGGTTTTCAGCACATCCAGACGCACATTTCTATCTAGTTTTCCCCTCTCCCTGGTTAGCTCCTGTTGCTCTGAAGCTACAGCTTGACCACCTGATCTCCAAATATCTAGGCAACAATAAAAGCTTTTGGAGCCTGCAGGAACGCAGTGCTTGCTGTACCCCCGCAGCCACGAGTGCCTGGCGGGACAGGGAAGCACTTGCACAGATGGGAGGCATGTGCTTTCCAAAACATTGTGGCTGTAAACTTTTTTTGGTGTGTGTGTATCTTTGCATTTGTCTTTTTGTATGGATACCAGGACTTTAAGCATTCCAGTTAAACAACCAGGGCAATTCACATTCTGGCAGCCAATTTTGATGGCAAATGCAAGCAAGCTCACATAAACCACGTGGGAACTTATAAAAGCTATGTGCCTCCATGGAGAACACCAAGATTCTTCCCAATGCAGTAAAGAAGGAGCACCCCACTGAGATGACACCCACAAATCCAGTATGACAACATTCTGCCCTGTGTTTTGGCATTATCCAGCCAGAAAGTGAGAATTTCCATCAAAACTGTTGTTTATTCAGAGAAAAAGCCTCCCATTCCTCTGTGCTCTAAGGTTACTGCTTCACAGCACGATTTAGGAAAGGTAAAGTTGGTGCAGTGGAAAAAAAGAGCAACCTGGGAATAAATTAGTCTATCATCACTATAAATGGAAGGCAGCTTAAGACTGTTGAATGTGGAAATCACAAACATCCTGGTACATATTTTTCTGTTCATATCATACATTCAGATAAATTGAAAGTGATCTTTTGTATCATACTTCCCCTGCCTATCCAATGCAGTCATTTCCGCTAATAAACTTCCTAGTGCTTTGTGTGGTCAAGTGTTAGATGTCCCCAAGGGATGAAGTTTCCACCACTTCCTTGCAAGGCATTGCACATCTCTCCATCAAGGAGATTCTTGATATTCAGTTAAATGTTCCTTTTCTCGGTGCACTCCCATTACTACTGATTATGCCCCTGCATACAGCCTTAAGTAAATCTGCTTAATATTTACTTTTTTTTAACACTGGCGAGAGCTACCGCATTCCCTCTTTTTCATCTTTTGACTACTTTATGGAGAAAAATTATGGGAGAGCATATTCACAAACAACCTCCCCCCCTTTTTTTTTGGTTGCTGTTCTTGAATCCCCTCCAGCATGCCTCTGTCTGCCTAGAAGTGCAGTACCCAGGGCTCAGGGCAATATTCCACATGCTCTGTCTTCCCACATGTAAGAGGGTGCCTTCCCACGCATTGCCCACTTCTGCAGCTTGAGAAATATCAGTTCCAATCAGCTAGCCGCTATCATTCCTAGATCTTTTCAACACAATTTATTCCTGCTGCATATTTGAGTTTCAAGTTGTTTTTCTCCAGTTTGCATTTTTCCAAGTTGGAACTTGTATTGTTGTTTTCCAACCATACTTTAATCTCTCTTGAATTGCTTCATATCACTTTCCTGTCTATAAGGGTGTTCACAGCCTTTCCCAGTGCAGCACCGACGTGTCTTTCACGTCCTGTAAAAAAAATTAAAAGTATATATACACAAACCATCAGAACACCTAGATACCTGCCATGAATGACTACATTTGTGCAACACACAAGATCTAGCTCTATTCCTCCTCTACTGCTCTGCTTGTTTTCCAACACTCAAACCACCACTAAAGGGCTCACAAACTGTTTAAGAGAATGCGTCCCAACCGCAAGTCACAGCAGTCACCATCCATGGATTTCACTGAAGTGCTGCTTACTCTGTTTCGGATGGGGAAGCCACCACCATCCCCACTAAGGCTGCTGTTATAACAGCGTAAGGACACTCATGTTGGTAGAGCTCATTTCCATAAATTTACAATACAAAGTTTAGGAATAAAAACGGAGTGTTCCCCACAGAACATGTTAAGTCAGCCTGAATTTATCACCGAACCCTGTTGGTATGTGATTACACACACGCTCCATGCCAGCCTGCTGCCAGGCCACCACATTAACACAGTCCAGTCCTGGTGTTGCAGGCTGGCCTTGACCTCGCGGCCGAGATGACCATCTGGGGCCAATTTGAATGGGGATAGTGTGAATTTCACACCTGATGACAGGAGCTGTGACCGCCCAAAGGAGAGGTGACCCGTGCGGCTGCATAGAGCCTACACGCTAACTTCAACAGCCTCTGTGCACGTGTGTGCAGAGCTCGCTGCAGTGCCAGTCATGCAAAACCAGACCACCTTATCTTTCACTGTTCTCCCAAAAAAGCATCTTCATCTCTTAAAACATACAGGCAACCTCAGTCATGTCACGTTCCTTTTGGGATTAGTATTTTGAGGTCTTCTGAGCACCTCTGCCAACAGACGACACCAACTATTAAAGCATTCAGTGAAGCAGATTGCGTATCCATTTCTGCCTTTCTGGAACACTAGCTTACCAAAAAAAGGACTTTTGGTCACGTGTAAGCAGAGGACTTGGCCAGGCTGGCACACCTTTGTGCTCAGCACCTTAACTGTAGAGACCATGCCTCAGAATAATTACAACGCTAGGTGTCCGGGCTGAAAACCATTCATGTATTACTTCACGCAAACAAGTGGTAACTTTAAGGTGAGATTATGCACGGGGCAAAGCACGTGCTTAGTATGACTATGGTGCAATTTGTCAGCTGTACACATATACTCAAACTAGCTTTCCATTTGGTTCCTGCTAGCAGTGTAGAAGTGGCAATGCAGCACTGAGATGCTAATGAAATACCGGCGTGGCAGGGAGATCTCTGTGGCCACACACCAGCAGATTTGCAGTATGGTCCCTTCAGAGCCAACCCCAAAACAGCTCCAATCTGCAGCGCAGACGTACCCTAATTCGGCAGCTACCATCCAGCTGAGGCTGGGGGAGGTCTATGGGTAGCTTCAGAGTGGTCCAGGAGAAGCAGCTCAATTTTAGTGTTCACAGCAATACACTTCCAGTGGAAAATATCTGGAAACTCACCCATTTAAGTTAAAACCACTGCCTGAAATAGATCTGTACTTGTGTCATAGATTACAATAAGAAACCCTGGGTAGGAGAACAAAAATAAGAGTTTTCTGAGTACACAGTTTCAGAGGTAGCTGCTTCCCCAGCTGGCAGGCACAGAGGGATTTTTCCTGCTTTGCCTTGCAGTGGCTTATTTGATGAGCACCGTTACTTGTAGCTTGACACCCACCTCACCTTTATCACCTGCCAGGGTCCTGTGAACATCACCTTGGCAATTATTCTTCAGAAGGAGGCACAAAGTAGTGGCTTTATTGATTTTTATTTATTTTGGGTTTGGGGTTTTTTTTTGGAAGAGAGGTCCACATGTAAAAGAAAGCATCTGAGTAAAACACATGCACTCCCTTCCGTTTGTCGTTAGCGGCGCAAGTCTCGGAGCCTGAAGGAGGCTGGACTTGTGTGAGGCTCTCATGGTGTGCTTCCTCGTGGCTGGCCAAACAGCTTTTTGCAGCGAGATGGCCACCGCCAGCAGCAAGTTCAGAACTGACACCACTTTCGGTGCAGTTTCACAGGCACACTGAGAAAAAGGTTCCTAAGGACGTGAGATTTACAGGCAAGGAAAATAGGAGCCAGCTGTCTCCTTCCCTTTCCCCTGGGGCCACCAGGGCTGTCCTCAGGCTGCTGCCCTTCTGCTGTCCCTGCTTTCAGACCCTTTTCTTCTAGGTGATCTCCACAGTGCCCTTGCTGGCTGAGGCCTTGACAGAACAGCTTCAGTGCTTTTTCCCCCAGGAGATAAGCGTGCCACCCCACGGGGCCTGGGAAAGCAATCCTTGCTGACTGTGAAGCAGGCACGCGCTTCTGGGGAACTGGTTTTGTGCTGGAGGTGGTGGAGTTGTTTGCTTATTTACTTCTTCCCTATCTTTTCCTCTTCTTTTTCCATTGCCTATTTATCTTTCCTTCCAGAACCCTTAAAACTGTGCAGCTCCCTACCAGTGGAAGCCTCCAGCTCTGCAGTAGGGCATAACAGCCAAAGAGCAATGTTATCAAACAGTTTGGAGCCAGGATTGAGGAAAAATATGTTGTCCAGCAGGGAGAATATGTGGAAGCAAACTAAATACAGACACCCAGCCTGGGGCTCAGCCAGGGCAGTACCTTCGGACTCACGCCCCTATGCTTTTTTCTTTTCTTTTCTTTTATTTTTTTTTTTCAGTAAAATTGCCAGGAAATGTTTTGTTACCACATGTGAGCAAAGCAACAACAGCTTGCACCCGGGCAGGGAAACCTTCAGCAGCTCAGCATCTCCCCGGCACCATGCCATGGCAGCGCTGCCAGAGTGCACAGTACCACCTACTGCTTAATGGGATCACTGCCTGAAATGGCTTCGCTAGCCTGTCCTTGGAGGCCTCCTGTCCACGCTCTGATCCAGCCCAACACGGCTTAACTTCTGACAGGATCACAGCACAGGGACACGCATGCCCGCAGGCAAATAATCACACCAGAGGCTGCAACATGACAGTGCCGAGAATTAACCCAACCACCAAGCCTACTTTGGGTGCAGCTCTCTGTCATCTTGCGGCTCCCAGAATTAATGAACTTAGCAGAGCAACACGATGGGCATGTAAGCGGGATCATTCATACCCACCTCACATCCACAACGAGACGGATCAAAGCAACACGCTGTGCAGAGGTGCTTGTGCCCATCTGCCAGCCTACCTGGCGACAGGCAGCGCAGAGACCGGCAGCACAACAACGTAAAGGGACCAAGTGTGAACTAGGAGACTGAGACTATAGCAAAATGGAAGACAGCACATTAAAAATGCAGTGCTGATCTTCCCTAGCAGCCTTTGCCACTGATTTGTAGAGCCAGCACGATTCATTTATCCAGGCTACCTTCATTTTATTGTTATTAATTGTTACGAGTTTTTTTGGCAGGGACGGGGAAGCTTGTCTGATTAAAAATAGCTTTGGGGACAGCAGCTGGCAGAGTCACAATGAGAGAAGGATCCAGCTCCAGATCTTTTTTCAAAGAACGTGTTCTTAGCAAGTAATTGGGTGCAATCAAGTGCAGAGATAAATAGTAGCACTTCTCAAGGTGTAGCTCAAGGCTCTGATCCTGCCAGTCGTTGGCAGACATTCAGAAAGGCCAAAGACCTGCTCAAGTCTCTGCAGACCATCTGGCAGCACCAGTGCCCAACATCTTTGCAAGGCTGGAGAGAAGAGATTTTTCTACACAGACCAGGATGCCTTAACAGGGTGGGCTTTCAGATGTACAAAATATATCACAACAGTACCAAAACCATGCAGCGTTAAGGGCTGAGAATCTGGTTCCATGAATGCATATGCAACTTCACCCTTCATGGCTGATACATGTGTGTTTCTGCAAGGCCCTCATCCACGTGCTCCGAGCAGCTTCCGCAGCTTTATCACTTTGCATTCTGCATTCAAGCAAGTTTCCACAACCAAAAAGGAAAATTAGCAGGAGGCTGAAGAACCAACACTCTAACCGAACAGCGAGTGTGCTGAGAGCTGGCATACACTTTTACCCATTTTTGATGTCCGCTGACCGTTTTACTGTAGGTCATTACTCCCCTTTTCCAGTTCACGCCAGTACACATCAGACCTCCACCTGAACACAAATCTGAGCTTGTCTCTAGATCACAGATATTTTGATTTCCTCTGCCTGATCTACCAGTGTGATGTTGTGAGGATGGCTCTCAAGCAGTTTGAGCGAGCTGGTGCTTTACTACAGGAGGGCTGTGCTAGTAGGCTTTGGCTAGTGGGATCCAAGATCCTTGCTGCGGGACTGAGCAAGCCAGCTTTCCGGCATCCAAGTGCTCACCCCATCATCCAGCTTCACTTCCAGTCAAGCCAGAGAGCAGCAGGACTTCTGGAGAACTGCCTTCGTCGGTAGCCTTTGAACTTCTCACTGAGGTCTCTGCTGCTGCCACCGCCCACCAGCTCTCTGAAGCATTCGCTTCTTGCAGCTCTTGGGCGCATGAAAATCGTTGTTATACAGCCCCACGGATCAGGAGGGCTGGCCTACCTTTAATATGTTGCTTTCAAATGTATTTCTGTGCTCACTTCCAGGAAGGTTTTGGCAATCTGTGAAGCTCGCTCTTTGGAAAACATCTCACACTGTGTCATTAGGTGAAAATGGCCTCCGGAACAGCTAAAAAACCCAAAGTGTTTGCCTACATATCCTATTTGCAGGAGGAAAGTGCCTCACTGCTACTTTTTTTTTTGCCTTTTTTTTTTTTTTTTTTTTTCATCCTGGTATGTATGATGAAAACATCTGAAACTGTTAGAATTTATATAGGCAGATTTGGCAGCCTTTTGAAATTTAGTCGGACTGTGACATACAATTTAATTTTGGAGCTTGCTTGCTTTCTCCCTGAATATACACTCTGTAATCAGACAAAGTTTTAGCAGCTCAGACAGAAAGCACGGCCGCTGCGGTTAGCCTGTGCTGACAATAGGCAGGTGCTCATTGCTGTAAACCAATGCAGCTACACCGAAATCAATAAACCACAACAATTTATACTTGCTGAAGTTCCGGCGCCGTATTTTGATGATTTTTTTTTTTTTTTTTTTTACTGTTTTCTTTTCTTCCTTTGCCGCTTTAGCACATTTGCTCATGATTGCCTCGACCAAACACAGGCCAGCATGTCAGAGACAAGCTGAGCCCTGAGTCAGAGCAGAGAGTGCCACCTACTGAAACCTCCATTTTCCATCACTGGTTCCTTCCCCCCCCGCATTCCCCCCAGCTTCCTCCAGGCCCTGGGATACACTTCCAAAAGACACAAAAGAGCAGGAAAGAGGATTTAAGTTGTTTATAAGGCCATCAACCCTACTTTAACAGGCAAAACCTTGGGGAGGGGGGAAGAAGGGGATTTGTTTTCCAGCTTTTTAGTCTGCCTTAAGCAGAAAGGTACACAAAGAGAGAAAAAAGTCCCGGCTCGAAAAACATTTCCTTTTAAATGGCATGATATGCCTTTAAGGGGAAGGTAGCAGGCAATGATCCATCTTCACCACATACAGACTTGCCTTGTTCTTCCATTTCTGGCTGAGTGATAAAACGTTAAATGTCATTTCCTGTATCAGTGGTTAACCACTAGATGCTGGATCAGAGATTTACCAGAAGTGCAATATTCAAAAGTGGACCTGCTGCTTTCAATAACCCTTTCTTGCACCCTGTGGGAACCATTTAACCTTTGAGAGAGGAAAAAAAAAACAAAACCACCAAACAAAAATACCCTGGATTTGGGGAAGGAGATAGACAAGTCTTGATCATTGTGCCAGTGGCTCACGCTTGGTATAGGCAGTCATAGGGATAAATCCTTCCCTGGCCCCAGCCTGGCACAACACTGAGGCTTGTGAGAAAGTGAAGCAACTACGTGGGTTGTTTCTGAGCCCTCGGTTCTATTGTCATCAACTGGAGATCAGGCACCAGAGGATGTGGCTGTTTGTTTTGAACTGATTTTCCTCTACTAAAAGCCGGCATATTTAGCAAACGGACTGACACTGGAATCCAAAACACGTACTCCCTACCAGCCCTTACTTTCCATTTATTTTACACGGCAGAGGCAAGCAGTTTATCTGCCCAGGCTGTATTCATTTTATTACCATCATCACAGTCAGTTATGGGGTTGAGGGGATTAAAAATAATTTCGGGAAGAGCAGCTGGGAGAGTTAGGAGCAGATAAGGAAATTTCAGTTGAGGCTACATTTCCAAAGGCTGAGTTTTGAACATGTGGTTGTGCAATTGCCTGTGTAAATAGAGAGTTATTTTCCTAATTACATAATATTTGTAAAGCACTCAGAACATAAAATGGCTAAGCACACATCGAGAAATACTAGTTAGAGAAAGTTGTGGCCAAACAGTGGTGACAAGCATCTAGAAATAATAGAAGCAGGTCCTGTGGACATACACCTGATGTCTAAACAGCCTATGTGTGGCTCTTGGTTGCAGCAACACCCCTTGCTTTACCCTCTGACTCCTGTATCATCACAGTATCCCTGCTCTCAAAGAGCTGAAACAACTCAGCTCAGTTGGAGAACGCCCTTTTTCAGGGTGGGGAATGGCTCTGCTTTTGCTGTGTGCACGTGCCTTATGCGACAGAGCCCTTGTCCCTGAAGGCAGTCTGCAGGCAGTATTGCAAGTCAAATAATAAACAGCAATAACCTCAAAATTGAGGTACCTCGCTCCTTTCTTCCTCAGCCAACAGGAAACCCCCACATCTCTTCGGTCATTACTATTTACTCATTTGCACCGCAGCAGCACCCAGCTGACTCAGTCATGAGCCTGAACCCAGCCATGATAGGTACTGTGCAAAAAACTCTGTGGCCACACAGTCCCTCCCTCACAGAGCTGATGCTCTCAGACATGAAAGGGAAGCGCTCCCAGCATCCCTGGCCAGGCACACCTTGACCACTGGTCCCCACACCCTACAGGGAGTTCAGTTCCCAAAGCACACGCACAAAGAGGCAATAGGAATTGTACGGTTCGGATCCTGGGCTTTCCGGGCAAACAAGGGCAGAGAACAGTAGTTGCACAGCACAGCTTGCGCTGCTCTTGAGCAGTATCCACCAGCCACTGAGCAGTGATAAACAAAGCAGTGCTGAGTCCAGAGGAGAGGCTTTCTGTGCCGCTCAGGGAAAAACTGGGATGGTGGAAGATCCAAGAAGATTCCCCCAAAAGGCAACATGTTTTTTTTCTTCACTCCAAAAGTCACAGGAAATCTCCAGATTACTCATCCTTTCCCAGGAACCCTGGCTGGAAAAAAATCAAGGGGCCTCACTATTTTCCTACAAACACACACACACACGCACACACAAAGGAGCCCTGCAAAGACCTTAACACCAGCTGTGCTTGCCCTTGCCAGAACTTCCTGAATCCACCCCCGTTTACCCTAGCTTGCCAAGCAATGCAAATATTTGAGAGGCCACCTCGTTTCCGCAGCGTCTGATGTAAAAATCCGCATCGAATCCAAGCTAAAGGCTGTGACTCACAGCTACTCAGCAGCCAGAAGTCCTGTCAGGCAGGCCAAGCTTTTATATAGCAGGAGGTCACTGGAACACACTCTGGCTCACCTCTCTCATCGATCAAAAGAGTGCAACCACTTAGAAACATCTCCTGCTTGCCTTCCCTTTTTCAAGTCAAATGCTAAGAAGCTGCTTCCTAGTAGGCAGAGAACAGGATGACACAGATACGGTATCTCGGGGAAAGAAAATGAAGTTTTGTCTCAGCAACTGCTGAAACCTACAGCACAAATGAGTTCTGCCGTGTAACCCAGAGACTGCAGCCAAGAGAAACTTGAGTCAGAAGACCTGATTTCAGTTCCTGCCTCCGCTACTGCCCTGCTGTTTGATCTTGGGTTAGTCACTTAACTATCCCTGGAAATAAAGTCCTCCTCTGATGACTACTGCATGGGAACAGCCTTCACATTGCCAAGAACGTGGAAGAGCCAGGTGACATCTGCAGCTGAGTCCCAAACCAGGGAGAAAATAACAGCATGTTGCTGCAAGGTCTACATGGAAGATGGGTAGTGAAGAAGGAGTGAGGCAGAAACCAGTGCTTTGATAGCTATCAAGGTGTTAAAAAAGAATTAACAAAATGGGGACACCACACACACACACACACATTGGGAACATAGACTTTCTGGGCTTCCAATATGCTGCACAAGCAAGATATGCCTCATCACAGAGTCCCCCAGGAGGTGACTTGCCTTTCATGCTTTAAGGGTCAAATCTTTGACCACATCAGCAATCCCACACATACAGGAACCATGAATCAGGGCTTCAGAAGTTGTGAGTCTGGCTTCAACTTCCCAAAGTTTCCAAAGCATGCCCTTGCATATTTTCTTTTTTTTATATGAGCACCCAGATTATTTTCCATATTTAACTGACTCCAGAAGCTGGAACTAATGATCTATTCATCAGGGCATGTAATACTCAGGACAGTATGGCCCCTCTTCAGTCTTCATATTTGAAAAGCTTTTTCTGCTGCTGTGTAGTTCTGTAACGGACCACACCTACTGCACAGAAGAAATAATTCCTGACTAACTAACGACGAAGAAAAGACATAATCTATTGAGATGTTTTTTTATTCTTCTTTTAGGTCTTGTTTATACCTCAGGATTGTACTGGTTTTAAGTCAGTTCATGGCAGACTGAGGACACACAAATTCATTAAACCATGTCAAATCAAATGTCTCAATTTTAAGAACACCTTAAGATGCATTTAGCCTTGACCAGGAGTGGCTAATTTAGCCCTGCACACCTACATTTTCATACATCACTTTTCAAGGTGGTTTCTCTACCCTTCAGAAGCACACCTGGCTTACCTGCACACAGCACGCAGGTCCAGGCGGAAGCTTCAAGCTTGACTTCCCTCTCCCCACATCCAAATGAACTACGTAGATGTATCTCACTGGGTGAACGTGCTGAAACTGGTTCAAAGTGGTCTTGCAGCAGCTTAGCTGAATTCTGATCCAGCCGCTCTTCTCCATGCCTTCACATCTATCTTTCCAAATCCCCCCTCACATCTGCAGGAAGGGGTTGCGTTGCCATTCAAAGGCTTAGGGATGCTGAGGCCAAGGAACCTAAGAGAAACACAAGGTGAGGCTGCCACACCCCTGTGGCTATCACAATAAATATCCCTTCGAGTTGGCTTTAAGCAGTGAATAAAGGAAAGCAAACCCTCCTTGTCCAGAGGCTGCTTCCACACGTATAGTCATAACAACCCCCTGAGGAAGAGCAGGGAAAATGTGACAACATCATGTTTATTCACAAGGACTTACCCTTGTGTTGATGTTCTCCTGCAAGGCCCCAAGCTGAGCTATGGTGCTTTGCTACCCAGCAAAAAGGAGCAGTAGTAAGCAGCTTGGTGCATGTCTCCTCCACTATACACTACTGTAGTTATATACGCTGCTACAGCATGTAAACTTTAGGTCTATACCCTTTGGATTGTCAAGGCTTCAACATGTGACAAGAATCTTGAGGACAAAACATGGACTTAAAAGACCCATCACCATGTGTCTACAGGAAGTACAGCCGTGGTCATCCCTGGAATGGAAATGAGTCAATTGAGCAACGGTTTCTAATGTAAATAGCTTTTAGCATTAAAAGATGGCAGGTTTGGCTGTCTTGAAGTTATTAAACTAGGGGACTGAAATGAGCAATA
Source organism: Haliaeetus leucocephalus (assembly GCF_000737465.1). NCBI lineage: Eukaryota > Metazoa > Chordata > Aves > Accipitriformes > Accipitridae > Haliaeetus > Haliaeetus leucocephalus. The sequence continues at coordinate 2,116,934 of NW_010972909.1, forward strand.
TCTCCCTGAATGAGGTACAGCTGAGTTATGCTTGACAAGCACATTAAGAAATTTTTTAACTTGCCGAAGGAAGGTAAAGATAGCGTTATGGGGAAAACGCAGAGCTAGGTATTTCTTAAGAAAAATGCCTTGCAGAAGAGACTCAAAATTAAGAGCTTATACTTTCAGAGATTCTGAGCATTTTCATTTCCCATGATACTCTCTATAAAGGGCAACATCGGTGGCAGTTTTTATTTTAAATCCAGATTTTTCTTCATTGCTGCAGACCATGCTTTGCAGCAAGTCCACTCTTACCACTGTGCATGTATCTATTCAACTAGTAGTTTGTAGAGCACTGTAGGCTGTGACCTAAGCAGACAAAAATGTGCTGAAATGTAAACTAACATATTTGGTAGGGATGTAACACAAAAGAGTTACAGAGGTTATTATAGTTTTGCAGATATGGACACAACAGAGAAGCAGCTCCTTCCATGGTATTGCAAACCCTTAGGGCCTACACATTATGAATTGGCTCCAAAAGCTAAGATACAAAAATAATTCCCATAATATTTCTTTTTTTATTTGCCTTCTACAGTTTATGTTTTCAAGATTTTCTCTTTAAGCACAAGCATATGAGTTTACATTAAAAATACAGTGGAAGTTTAATCAGGTGATTCCTAGAACAAGGGTTTAATGGGGGAAAAAACCCCTACATTTTTTCCAGTATGTAGGTCATACAAGATAACCACCAATACTTGAAAAGTAGTGTTGCTTGCAAGTAAATCCTGGGATAACCTAGAGACAGAAGCCAGCAGTGCACTGCAGGAGATGCACAGGTTGTCGGGCAGAGACAAAAAAAGAGGTAAATTGGGCAAAACTGGCAGAGTTTGGGAAAAGGACCTGTACTGGGCAAAACTGGCAGGGTTTCAGTGGCAGGAGCTGTGGGGGTGACCCGTGTGGGTGGAGGCCATGAACTGCCCTGGGCCAGTCATAGCTGCCTCCTGTGGCTTTGAAACAGATGGGACCAGCCTACAGTGAGCCAAAACTCCAACCAAAGGAGCACGTGGTACCTCCACTCAAACATATTTAAGCGTGAATGGCAGCCATTAGGAGAGGAGTTAAGTGAGGAGATGTGTTTGGAGACAGGTGAAGAGATGCAGGAAAAACATGGAGAGGACATGTGAGGAGACATGTGAAGAGGAGCATTAGGAGAACGTGGAGGGAGACAATGTTGGGGGCATGGCTGGAGACACACTCTTCAAGAAGGCAACCCACACTGGGGCAGGGACACCCCTGAGGGACTGCAGCCTGCGAAGGTCCCACACCAAGGCAGCAACACTGGGAAGCCTGGAGGAACACTCACTAGGAAGCAAAGAGCAGCAGATAAAAACCATTAAGCACACACAACCCCAACGTCCTGTGCCACCCATCACCTCACCGAAAGGAGTGGGAGGGACTGCGTGTAACCTGTGGTGAAAACAAGGGGAGCTGAGCCGTGGAAGCTGGGACGAAAGGTGTTTGACAGAAGATGAGCTTGGGGAAGGGGGAGGAAAGGTGAATGCTGTCATCCTGCTGGTGAATGACAACGGGGCGGAGACTTCTTTTTTCCATTCCTTAAAAAAACCTAATAGCACATGGTTCGTCCACCTCATAGCTTATTACAAGAGCTGCAAAACAGTTTCATCCTGCTTCCTGCCTCAATTTGGTGCAAAATGCAGTCATCTAGTATGCCTTTCTAGGTCTAGTCCTCTAAATTTGGTGAGGCCAAGCAGCTATTCCCTTATAAGGTTCATTTTGCAACTACCCGCTTCTTGCAATGCCTCCCTGCCTTCCAGCTGTTTTATTTTCCCCAAACTTTCCTTACTTCTTTCCAGCAAATAGGGTAAAGTCTCCCAAGTAGCTTTGTTTCTTTAAATTTGTCATTCATTCCCTCATGGACCTGAAATTATAAACAGCTGTCTACAAAAACACAATTGCTTCTAGAGTAACCAACGTTAAGGACGCCCGGAGAGGGTTATGACTTCAGCCTGCATACGGGGAGAGAGACAGGGGTGCCGGAAACAAAGATCCTGTTTCAGTGCAGATTATCCCAGCATGAACAATAGAGGGACATATGGGATGTACAGCCAATTCCTTATAAAGAAAACGCCTCTCCGTTTATTCAGGAAGCTCCAGAAAACCGAAAGAAAAAAAAAAACCAGCAAAGCTGGCCCCCCACTGTGCCCCCAGGTACCTGGCCATGTGACAGAAAGAAAAGCTATGCAAAGCCACCTCTGCAGATGCCCAAGGAGCTTGCCAAGGAGCAGATGCCTTGGGCAGTGAATTAGCTTCTGTGGCTTGGCCTCTGGGGCCATATGACTGCCATCCAAAAATGCCAAGATGAGGGGAGAGGGTCACTGGCATCAAGCAGTAGTCAGAGAAGCACCTGGCCACTATCAGCTGTTTCAGTAAGAAACGCTCTTGCATTAACCCATCTGGTGCTCAGGAGTCAAGATTTTCCAGATTTATGCCAAAGCAAGAGAAAAGCATAAAGGTTATTTTCGTTAGCAAAAATCACCTCTAAATAAAAGCCAAAGCAATTTCCCTGCAAACTTTCAGGAACGTCCTGTGGAGAAACGCAACTGCTAAATGAGAAACATGATTGACTGTTTGTGTGAATGCTTTCAAGGTTTAACTTCTGCGTAACTGTGTAAATGAGCGTATTAATTTGGACTTGGATTTTTCCTACCAGTACACTGATAACTCTGGCCAAGCAATACTCAATGTCTCCCATCTGCCAATATTCACATGTCCTCAGCATTCCTATTCACAAAACCAGTGCCCACTCTGGTACTCCTGTCTGCCCAAGGGGAGATCTTTCCTACGTCAAGCAGCCACAACTGCTGTATTATAAACTTGAAAACAGAGGATCCCAACTTACAAATGATTGTAACAAAATCTCAGCAACAAACATTACCTGGATTAAAAAGCAAAGTCTATTGTCTGCTTTCACTCTTTAAAAACTCTTCATATTTCCACTCACAAGATAAAGCACTTAATCTCCTGCAAAAGATATTCCCTACATGTGAACTGCTGGCTGGTAGATAGATCTCTAGCAAACTAGTTTTCTGAAACAAAATGGGCAGATGTTTGTTTTGCATGCAGGCAAGACAGGCAGGCAGATGAACACATACATCCCTCACCCCCTTTTTCACTCATTTAATAATTTTAGAGAATCTTGGAAATTATACATTTATAATGGAAACAAGCCAACTAAATTCTGAACTGTGACGTTGTGGGAATTTGGATGCGGGTTTCATCAAAGTATCTACCACAATGCAACTGCCTCGTGATAAAGATGACTCCAGATGAAATTTAGCACTGTCTGCAGAAGTGCTGTTTTCCTTACAGTTAGACAGGCCATACAGTGCATTGTAAAGAGAAGAAACATCTGTTTTCATCCTATAATCTAGTAACAAAGAAATAACAAAAACAACATCTTCACAAGAATCAACAAGGCACCTTTCCCCTTACTCTCCCTTTAAGGCCCATCTGTATATTGCCGCAGGAAGGGGAGAGGGGAAAGGGAAGTGGAAAAGACTTCTCCATTTAATGGTGCGGCACTAGAAAAACAATCCAGGAATAGAACGGCCATATTTTAAAAACTGACATGTTTGGGGGGTTTGGTTTGGGGTGTTCTTTCTTTCTTTCTTTTTCTTTCTTTGTTTCAGTAAAAAGAGTTGTGAGTATGTACTTCAAGGAAAAAAACACTTTGTGAATGTGTGTTGCTATCGCCACTACCAGCTCCTCCACTTCTAGCTCACTGGGTAAGTCCAGAAATGCCTAGGTGTGGAAGATTATGTCTCAACAACGTTCATATCAAGAGCCCTTGGGGTATCTTTTGACACACGTTTCCAGTAGCAGTTTTAGCTCATGTGGACACTGTGTTCCCTCCTTGCCCACGCTGTTTGTTCCTGTGCCCAGGCCAAGTCCTCTGTTTTGCTTATTCAAATGTTTGAAGTAAGGAATTGATCCCACTGAAAACTAACATTCCCCCCCCCCTTTTTTTTCTTGGCTCTCAGCTGGATCCAATCTCTGATGTGTTTCATGTGCAATAACACAAAGGGTAGTGCCAGCAAGTGGGGAGTGGGAGGCAAGGAGTGGGCTGCTCCTCTTGGTGGCAGTGACACCAGTTGGACTGACAGTGAAACTAGAGCACAGGCTGACATGAACCACCACTCAGAGTAAGCGAAAAACCAGCATTTATCGCTTGTCTCATGCTGCTGGACATGCCGCTCCAGGCAAACACCCATTAGGTTCTGTATGGCAGAGAAAATTGCATCACATAAACACCTAAGAGCAAGATCAAACTGTTTTGAAATGGACTGACGTAGGACACTTCGTGTCCCCGTGGCGGCAATCCACGAGCCTCTGGCAAAGACGAGGGAAGACCACGCAGAGTGGTGGGTGTGAAGGAACTGCGCAAACCCCTCTGGGCCTGCTTTTCCACATGGCTTCTCTGCTCCACCATCCTACAAGGAAGGTCCTTTATGTTTTGGTGACTGATCAATGGCTCCAGCTTGGTAGAAACCACCTGGGGGGTGTTGAGGAAGGCAGAATTTGATCCTAGGAAATCTGTGGTGTGAGGCTTTAAAGTAAAATTGGTAACAAAACAGGAAAGCACAAGGCCTGAATGGACAGCAGGTAATGGCAGCCACAACCACAGTGTGCAAGAGCAGGAGCAGAGGGGCTGGAAAAGCAGACTATGGGTAGACGCACCGTAAAACACAGTGAAGTTTTCTTTCCAGTGAAGAGGAAAAAAAAGCACCTGTTCTCCCTTTCCTCTTCCCTCTCCCGGCAACAAACAGCACCAAAGGCAAAGTCTTTCTTCCCAAAACAGACCAACCACACAGAAAGTTTCTCCCGCACTTTCTCTGCCAGTTTTGAACTGATCCAACTCAGCCCGAGAGGGAAACGCCGTGTTTCTCAGTGGTCTCCACACGGGGGGTGTGTGGGGGTAGGACCCGTGTGATGAGGCACACAGCAGACATGCACTGTGCCAGCGTGGAACTGAAAAACACCAGCCTACACTCACGAGCGACCGACACCCCCAGATCCTGCCTCCTCCCCAAAACAACCCTGCGGCCTCAAGTGCCCCTTACAGCCACTTCAGCTTCTCCGAGCCAGCCCCGGGCTGTGGAGCCGCGGCACCCCCGGGGGGGGGCCTTGACTGACC
>NW_010972909.1:2122137-2132112 GCF_000737465.1 Haliaeetus leucocephalus
TAAAAATTGACGTTGGCCTTTCCAAGAATTTTCCCAGCCACATGGCATATTAAGAAGCCTAGCGCTGTCAGATGAGGCTGCTTGGCTGGGTAACGCCACAAATTTACGAAGAAAAGCCCCAAAGAAAGGGTCTTCCCCCCCCAAAAAACTGAGGAGGCCTTCCCACCCCGCGGGTGCTGCATGGGAGCCCAGTAGCGGGAGCTGGGGTGGTCAGTCAGGAGATGGCCCCCTGCGAGGCAGCACTGAGCTACTGCCCTGCCACGCTTCTGTGAGGGAAAAGGACGCGAGGGTGTCGCTCCGTTGCCGAAAGTGAAGTCAAAGATCCCGACGGTTTAAATCTTAAAATGCGTATTTTTGAATGTGACTAAATTCCAGGGTAATGATGTCCACCTTTCAGCTTTTCCTGCTTTTCAACAGCAGGAATAGTCTTACCTCCCATCTTAAAGCATTAAGCCTTGCAGTAATAACTCTATGGCTACCTTCTGTTTCCGATTATCTCTTCCTCGGGAATCTCCACCTAGCTTTCTGGTAAACTGTGTTTGCAACAGTGAAATATTGTCCACATTACTATTCAGTTAAGAATTTCATTTTTCTAAAACATGATTTTAAAACCATGGTGCCTAAAGCTTGGTATGTCTTTGGACCCATCTGTACCCAGCTACAGATCTTCCTAAACTGAGCTCTAGGCTGTAGATGAGACTTCAGCAGAAGAAAGACCACATGAATTTCTGCCCATGGTCGCACCTAAATAAACACTCCAGACTTGGGGATGACGAGGACGCTTGCAACTCCCATGTAAATAAGACAGGGACTTGCTGCAGGTCTGAGAGAGCAACTGCAGAGGCCTCGGGTGCAATTCAGCTTCCAAAGGTGGTGCTTTTACAGAAGACATCAATCTATTGCCCTGCCATCCACACAAGGCTGGTGTCTAGCACACCATGCTGCAAGTCGCTATGGAAAATAAGGGAAATAGAGCTTATAAAGCAAGACTTCATGAAGAGAGAGAAACATTGGGTTGCTGTCCTGGGCTCTGTCCATGAATGAAACCAATTTTGAAGATACTTATAATAGGGCACACATATGGAGGTTGCAGGACAAGGGTATCTTACCATTTTCTGGAGGAGTGATTGTTTCTTCATTTGCCTCTCTGCTGGCTCTCTTCTGGCTTTCTGGGACACATATGAAAGAAAAGAAAAGTGATTGAATTTCCTCAGGCATCAGTGCTTTGTGACATCAAAATGATAATTCACTCAGAGCAGCTTGATTCTGCTTTGGAAATTTGCAGATTCCCTTCCCTTTCAAATATCTTTGATCAGCAGCCAAATGGTTAATGTTACATTTAAGCAATTGCTGGGCATCCGGATTCACTCTCATCAAGGAATAAGGACTGTTCACAATGCTGCATGCTCAATTGCTGCAATAGCTACTAAGATTGTGTGCGTGTGTTTTTTTAACCACAAGATAAGCTACAGCATGAAGCTGCAAGATTTGAAACAAGCAGATATCATCCTGTAATAAATATCATTTAAAATACCAAATATTCTGTAATATAGCCATTCACCAAGTAAAAGTCTTAAAAGTTCCAAATAGAAATCCAACATGATTTGAGCATCACTTTCGATTTAACCAAGGGAAATACCTGAAGCAAAGAAATCTGCAGAAGCATGTGCTTTCCTAGTAGATATATTCAGTCAGTCAAAGGCTGTTAGTGTCAAAGTTTCAACCACATAAAGGTTTATTCCTTGCATTGAAGGGAAGGTCAATTGGTCAATTCTGGCCTTGAAAACAGGTGTCCATGAAACATCAAGGAGCAACAAGGAGTAGGAGAAGATGCTGCCCAAGGAAGGACAAGCCAGGAACTGAGGTTCACCATAGCACAAGCAGTTCCCTCACACACACGCCCCTCCAGCACAGTCTCACAGGACCTGAACAGCCCCCAACCAGGTGATGTGATAAAGGTGCTCCAGGATCCATCCACAAAGCCTGGTGAGGAGATAGGGCCAGAGACAAGGCTATAACCTAGGCCCAAGGACTATCCAGGAGACAGGATGGAAGATGGGTACAGCTACAGCATAGTGCAGACAGGCACTCGCTATTCAGTTCAATCGCTATTGAAAAGGGTTTGGCTGTGCCTTTCAAGTACTTTGTCGGCAGCTGTTAGATAACATCTTAGCCTGCTCCTTGCTAGACTAAACATGTCCATCTCTCTCAGTCTCTCTTTGTGGGACATGAGCTCTAGGCTTTTTACCATCTGGTAGCCTTCTGCTGGACCCTCTTCTGTTTCTCCACATTCTTCTTTGGACATACTGTTCCAGGTGTGGGCTCAGCTGCACTGAGCAGGAGGAGACAGGAACTTAGCGTGGTCTGCTGGGCATGTTCCTCCTAATGTGAGCTACTGTTCAGTTTGCCTTGCTTGCAGCGAGAGCGTCCTGTCAGCTCATATTCAACTGGGCATCCACCATAACCCCCAGGTCCTTTTCAGCAGAATTGCTGCTCAGCCAGTTGCTGATACATAGGGCAATTCTGCCCCAGTGTGGAATTTCACATGAGTCCTTACTGAAGACCCGCAATAGGTCTTTGTTGGTCCTTTTCTTGAGATTATTGAGGTCTCTCTGGATTGAGGCTCTGCCATTTCTCTCTGCCACTTTCCCTACTATGTTGTTACCTGCAGAGATGCTGATGGTGTACTCTGTGTTCTCCTCCCAGTCACTGCTAAAGGTGTTGAACAGTATCAGCTCCAATATTGACTCCTTGGCTACCCATTACCAGCTGTGAGTAAGGTGATGAGCTGCTGATCACTAGCCTTTGAGTCTGGCAATCCAGCCAATTTTCCCAGCAGTCCTTTTGTTTAGCCCATACTTCCTCACCTTCCAAATGAGGCGACACTATAGGGAAGCTTCACTGAAGTCAAGATATCCCCACCACCCTCTCCTCACCCACATAACCAGCCATTTCCTTAATGTCCACTGCTGGCTTTATCTCAAGCTGAGCTTTGTCGTTCTGTGTTTTGTGTCCAAGTACCCAAGCAATGCTTTTATAAGTTCTCTTTTGCCAGAGCATAAATTGCATCTTGTAAAATTCCCTGTCTTCCTCAACAATGGGATGATGCGTCCCTGAGTGCTCCAGAACTTCTCTTTATAAATCAGCCAGACCTCCTGAGCATCTTTCTGCTTCATGGCTGATTCCCAGGGATTCTACCTTGAAATTCCCTGCGTGAGGCAAAACCCACTCTCCTGAGTAGAGCATCCAAACTACTGCTCACCTTCCCAGCCTCCCTCCAGTTCCTGAACTCCAGCAGAAGGTACAACAGGCAGCTGAGACTAGGCCTGCCTTGAGTCACCACAGCACACATTTCCTTAAAGTCCTCAGGATATCGTAAGACAAAATAAAGAAGAAGAAAAAAACGTAGTTAAGTTACACCCCATTTAGAATTTGACTGCCTTGTTCTCATTAGGAGTGGTACAGAGATCTTTAAAGCTGCAGATGGGCAGTGCTAGAGCTGGTTTGTCAGTGGGGGAAGAAGGAGAAATTCCCAGTGAATTCTCTGACAAGAAAGGGATGAGAAATGTAATGGTTCATTAATGTCCAGGCTGCTCATATGGAGTTTGTAAGGGGAAAATCAATTTTTACTTGTCCAATTATTGGCCACTGTATCTAATAAAATGGTAAAAGATGCTATTTGTCATGTAGCCCTTGGGCTATGATTAGGGCTAGCAGTCCAGCAGCTTTCCTCATTCACACAGTAATCAACCCTGCTCTGCTGTAGGGAGCTGCAGCAAGGGTAACAGAAAATATGCTAGACTGAGGGAGATGGTAGTGTTTCTGTCCCCAGTATGCTGCGTGACCTCTGTGAATGCATCCCACTCCTCCTTTTTGTCTCATCTGCTAAGGTTTTGTGTCAGGGATCGCTGGTTGCTACAGAAGGTGGTACAGGTGGACTTTGGTGCTGGGTAAGCGCTCATTGACACTGCATCATTGCGATAGTGGCAAGATAGCTGCATGATCGAAATCACTGTGCTGAACGTAAATAAAACAATGCTGTATGGTGTACATTTTTGTCCAGCTATTAAACAGGCAGCAATTTGGGTTCTTGCTTCCTTCCTCCGCCCCAGGTCCTCCATACGATCCTCCCTTCTGTCACAAATAGGCTGAATCCATCTTATTATTCCAAAAGGTTTACTAGGCAGAACATATAAGGCACTAGGGGAAATGCTGTCATTAGAAAACCAACGCTATCAGTCCTACTGGCACAGAAACGTCTATTGACGGAGCAGGAAAGCAGCAGCTGGGACTGTGCTTGGATGCGGGGAACCAGGTGTTCCTCCTCCTACTGAGATGAAGAAATGCGATAGAAGATCTTAGTCAGGCTGCAGTGACTGCAGTCCAAATAAGAGCTATTAGCAAGCTGCTCTTTTCTCTCTGCTGTGATACAAGAACAAAAATAAGTCTGTTGCTGGCTCCAGAGTGAAGAGGTTGATCTTTAAAATCAAAAGGCTCAGTGACTGTGGGGAAGGGGGCCTGTGTCTTTAAAGCCAGGTATGGAGGAAGCTACAGCTCATTACTTTATTTTTATAGCCATTATTATTTTCTGGGTTGTTTAACAGCATGCAGATGTTTGAAGGGCCTATTCAGCCTTCAGCGAATAAAATGCTGTTTTCTTTGCGAGTGACTGCAAGATTTTCAGGAAAGGACAAGTGTCCTCCCATGTGTGTGGACAGCATTCAGCACAGAGTAAATACTACTTGAATATAAATGATTGGTATGAAAACTAGTAGCAGCCTGACTTGGTTGATAGCATTGTTCTTACTGACAAATTCTAGACGCTCTTGATCCAAAGAAGTGAATTTTAAATATTTAATAGTGAATCTTTGAACTTTATTTCTTTAATATCCAAAGCTGGATTGAGCCATGCTTCTATAAGACATGAGGATAAATTACTTTAACCATAGAAGCAATGCTTATTTAAAACCTGGATTTATTTTTTATCTAAAGAATCCATTATAAAGCTAATCTCAGTGAGCTTTCAGAAATCTCTTCAACATTTTCAGCATCTCTATTCAGTCAGTAGAACTTCTTGCACGTCTCTTTTTTTGACCACCTCCTAAGAAAACAAAACAAAACCCCACCAAAATTGTACAACCCACTGAGAAAGTGACACCTGGAAATCCTAGAAGCTGTCAGTTATGAAAAAATATAAGATACAATATTCTCCTTATGTATAGATACACAAATTTCTGTTTAAAATAACTTGAAAGTCACTTTGAAATTCAAATAGGTCACACCATATCTATCAAGAGGTTTGAGACTTCAGCACAGAATTGACTTACACCTGATATTCTACTAATTAAGTCAATTAAAAAGTCTTCTCCTAATAACTAATTAGGACCCTCATTCCTGTTTTCAGTTCGTTGGGCACTGCAGACTGTAAGTTACTTCTGAAAGTGAGACTTCATGTCTTGAACACTTACAAACGTAAATGCCCAGCACCATTTCTCAAAAAGCCCTGCTTAATCTCCAGGGTACATATCCCTCTTCACCCTGAAGATGAAATGTAATTAATGATGTACCAAAAAAAGAAGCAGCAACAAGGCACAGCACCTTTGAGCATATAATGGGAATTGGGACAAATGAAAAACAGAGCTTCTATGTTGCAGGAAATTCTGCTATTTCAGTATCTTGTTTTCTTCCAACTTGGGATGGAGAGCCGAAGACAATTTTTCATTGAATAAAATACTTTGGATCAAAGCAAAACTAAGTATTTTACTGAACTGCATTTCTGCATTGCCCCACATAGCCCCCATACATCTCCTGTCCAGCCCAGCCAGAGGGGAGAGGATGTTCTCCGGGGAACCAAAACCAGGGCACAAAATGGGACCTAAACTACAACTCCCATGAAGCAAAGCAACACCAGGCAAAGCAGTTACACATCAATGTAATTGAAAACATATATCTGAACATATGTTAGTCCAAAAAGATAAAACACAACAATTTGGGCCAGGGGGGAAAAGGCATTTCATTTCAATACCATATCCCCCTTCCAGGATTTTTTCAGGTATTCAGCAAAGCTGAATAAATTTCAGTGGGAAACCCTGTACCAGCTTTTATGGGGAATGAGGTGCTTGCTACAAGTGTTCTGTGTATCTAGGTAAACAATGTCATTAAATAACCCTCACAAAGAGCCTTAGATCCCATTTTAAAGGACAGTAAAGCAACTTATAATGCTCAGTAAAGGCTCCCTTTTCCCCTCTTGAGTGACCAGAGGTTCCAAACATTGTCACAGATGCAGGCTCTTCCTTGCCATCACCTACACCTTAGAGTTTCCAGCTGGAAAAAAGTGTAGAGGAGGGCATTGTTACCAGGAGGGAGTGTACCTCAGGCCTCAGACCCACTTAAATTTTTGGGACGCCCTGCTGTTATGTGCAGGGCTCTGCCCAAGCCCAGTGATCCACCCACTTAAATTCATCTACAGAATGAAGGCCCCCATGGTAGCAGGGAGTTTGGGATATTTACAGCACTACAGGAGTGCTAAGGCTTATGATTAATGGACTAACAAATGCCAGAGAAGTAGGAAGATTGGAAACCCAGTATCTCTGTCTCAGAGGAAAAGACCCTTATGCACACAGATGGTTGGTTTTAACTTAAATGGAAAAAGCAGCTTTTATTGTTAATGTTAAAAAAAAGGTAGTAAATCCCAAAGGATTGCACGAAATGGATATCCCAAAATTCAGAAACCATACTTCTTCCTCAGGAAGTCAAGGATTTTATTCCACATATTCCTTTGGGAATTATTATCCTAATTTGACACAAAATGATAAATTCTTAATCTTTTAATTATTGAGGCTTATAGATCTGCCATCTGTGTTATCCACCAAGGCTTCTTTCACCCTCTAGTAGCTGTGCAAAGCATGGCAGTTCAGCTCATTTCGGGTTGCTTTTTATTCTGTTACAGCATTTTTCTCTGACTGGAAATCTTGCTAAAATACAGCTCCTCTGAAGAAAACCTGATCAAAGAATTTATTCCATTTGACCTGTGAGGATAACTAACCAACACAGACTGTAACTGCAACAGCATTGGCCTCTGAGCCCCTTGATTCATATGGTTTCATTCAGCTTGCGGTTTCCAGTCCCACACTTCCCACTCAAAACCATTTTTGCCTTTACAACAATTAGCTACACTGAGTCAAGTGTATAAGGACACTGTACGTATATCCTACCTGAAGCTCATGAAAGTTTTCCATTCTACAAAGGAAAAAAACCCCAAACCTATGCGTACTTACACAAGGATGTGTTCATACCACTTCATATGTCAGTAGCAAACAGGAGGAATTAAGATTTTCCCTTGGGCTGAGGTACACAACAGCCAGTGAGTTCGCCTCTGCCAGCTAGGCTGTGGTAACTGGTTACCCAACTCAGCTGGATGTCTAAGCAAATCTTTTTATCAGCGTATGTAAAGAACACACTTAGGAAGTTACTGAAACTCCTTCAATGCATATGAAGTAATTAGCCATTAAATGGAATCAGAATGAATCATGGAACGGTTTGGGTTGGAAGGGACCTTTAAAGACCATCTAGTACAACCCCCCTGCCACAGGCAGGGACAGCTTCAACTAGGATCAGGTTGCTCAAAGCCCCATCCAAATGGACCTTGAACATCCAAGGATGCGGCACCCACAGCTTCTCTGGGCAACCTGTTCCAGTGTCTCACCACCCTCACAGGAAAAAATGTCTTCCTTATGTCCAATCTGAATCTATCCTCTTTCGGTATAAAACCATTGTCCCTTGTCCTGTCACTACAGGATCTGGTAAAAAAACTCTCCCTCCGTCTTTCTTACAAGCCTCCTCTACGTATTGAAAGGCCACAATGAGGTGTCCCCGGAGCCTTCTCTTCCCCAGGCTGAACAACCCCAACTTTCTCAGCCTTTCTTCACAGGGGAGGTGCTCCAGCCCTCTGACCATTTTTGTGGGCCTCCTCTGGACTCGCTCTAACAAGTCCATGTCTGTCTTGTGCTGGGGACCCCAGAGCTGGACGCAGAACTCCAGGTGGGGTCTCACCAGAGCAGAGCAGAGGCACAGCATCACCTCCCTCGACCTGCTGGCCACAGCAGTGCAATGTAAATATGCAGAAGTATGCACAAAAGGAACATACAGTTGCAGATAACACAAGCACCTAAAACAGCTCAGTGACATCAGGAAAATACTCTTCTGTGGGTGGGTGATTTGTGGCAGCACTAGTCTGGTACAATATGCACATCCCCAGATGTGTGTAGCGATGTTCTGGTTTGCCAGAACCACAAAACTGCTGAGGGAATAAATTCACCCATCTAGTGAAGGATCTGTATGCCACTTGATTTCCATGCAGGCCTATAGAGTTTGCACTGGCCCTTCCCAAGCTGAATTTCACCCCAGCCGAAGGCTGTGCCCATACTTGGAATGAACCCTGAGTTCAACACAGAGTGTAGCTGCTCAACTGCAGGCTTCTAGAGTTGTCAAGGGTATGGTCAGTTGTACCAAGGTGTTGTGCTGAAAGAGGTACACCAGTAGCTGGTTTGTACTAACTCAACACCTTAAGATGGTCTTTGGTTTTATTAGATATTGGGCTTTATTCTGCACAGTTGATGCCAAAGGCTACCGGTCCAATGATAATTCAAGTGTGAAAATACTTTCCAGAGACAGCTGTATATGATTTTAGACTACACCTATTTCAAATTTCACTATTAATCCAGAAACTTAAACACTCTGTGGTCTGGGGTTTCTTCTTATAGAAAATAAAGGGATTAAGAAAAACTTGCTTAGAAGGATTTTTAGCTTAGGGGCTTTTAGGCAAACTCTACTTACTGTCTTATTGAAAAGGCTGGGAGAAAAGAGGACAATACTCAAACCCTGCCATGTTATGCTGAATCCCAGGCTCTGGAACATATCCTTGGTGCTCAGGGCAGATCACAGCCTACAGCATCATAAATCAAACTGGTTTAAAGACAGGGTAGTGGGAGACTGGAAAGAGTGTCTTCACCTTATACCACCTGAACTGTGCTGAGCTGCCAGTCGGGAACTAGACTAGAAGTGACTGTAAATAAGCTCAGAGCAGCATCCTCGTGGGCACAGGACAGCCCCATGGTACCTGTGCAAGACGAGCAGAGCAGGTTCGGCGATCCTAACCGAGCGCAGGCGGGAGTCCTGCGATTCCCAGACATGTCTGCAGCGAGGAGGCAGGTGCGAGGCAAAGCCGGCGGGTCAGGGTCGGGGACTGGATGACCAGGCACAGGCAGAGCTGCAGGACCAAGGGTGAGGGCCTGGGCTGAGATACAACTCCTGAGCAAAGCAGGGCAGCTCCCGGCAAGGCCTCCCACCGTGGCTCCTTCCCTGGTTTCTCGTCCAGCGTCACCCAGCCGCACCACGTCGGAGCTGGCCCGGAGCACCAGTGCCAAGCCCCACAGAGGGGCGAGGGGAAGCCAGCGGGTTAAAAGGGGAGGACAGCAGCACCTCTTTGACCACAAACCTCACCCTGCCCACCCACACCGCCATTGCAATACACGGTAAGGAGGAGAGGCAAAACTTTTGGGAAAAGCCACATCATTTGGTAACTTAAAATAAAAATTATTTTCCACCTAAACGAAGCGAGCAAGGGGAGCAGCGCTGCTCAGAAACAAACCTTAACACCCCGCTTAGTTTTGCGCGATCTCCCCTTTGCGCATTTCACTTCTGGTTTTGCAGAGCTGTCCGTGCCGGGAACGAACCGCGGGTCACGTTATTTCCCAGCGGTGCCATCCTGGGAATCACATCTCATCCCGGCCTGGCGGGGGGACGGGACGGGGCGGGACGGGACGGGACACGGGACGCCGAATCTCACCCCTCAGGCCTCGTCAGGGGCCCCCCGGGGGGGGGCGCCGGGCCGCGGGCCCTCCCCGCCACAGCTCCGCAGGCAGCGCGCGCCCCCTCACCGCCGGGTGTCGCTGCCCGACGCCATTTCCCGGCCCG